>NC_057801.1:298123793-298212488 GCF_018294505.1 Triticum aestivum
AACGCTCACTGTTCATCCCAGAGGCAGCATCGATCGGCTTCAGTTAGCAACAGTAGCGAAGGAATCGCTCCATCGGGTTCAGTTAACAGCCATCGATCGATCGCTCGGGTTCAGTAACGCGTAGCCTGCAGTGCAATCGCTCGGGTTCAGTTAGAGCCCTACTCTTTGCTCGACTTCAGTTAGGGCCAACACCTCGCACACACACGCGCGTACCTTGTACTAGAGAAACGCGCATCGCTCTCCCACCGTAACAGGAAACTCCCCAAAATTTTCCTCCCCCTCGCTTCTACCATGGTTTTTTCCGTCATGGACGGCCCAAAGAATGTCATGCAGCTTCTTCTCCGGCCTGCCCAGAACGAAAAGCCCATTTTCTGTCATGATTTTTTGTCATAGAAGTAGGATCCTACCACATCTATGATGATACCGGGTTTTGTCACAATTATCGTCATAGAAGTGTCATATGTATGATAGAAAAAAATTCGTTCTGCCCAAAATGTCACGGATGTGTCTTTTTTTGTAGTGAATTAAGGATAGACCTATAGCCTATAGCTAGAGCACAAGTTGGTGCATTAGTCAATCAATATTGATTTGATAAAAGGCTAAGTGCATTGGAAGTGTAGATGTACACTCTTTGTTGGAAAATTTTCTAATGCTAGATGTATAGTTTTTCACGGACCGAGGGAGAGTACCCATGCATGCACTCATACACAGCTAGGGTAGTTTGCGGGCAAGGGTTGGACTCTTGTCATGCCTGCGTAAAGTTTTGTTTAACTGATTTCTTTGCTCTCCCAAATGAAAAGTGGGACCCAGAAACAAGGTGCCAATTTAAACAGTCAACAAAGTGCCACGTTGACTATGTGTCCAGTCAGTAGGGTGCAATACAGTGCTCCACGTTGACTATGTGCAGCAATTCATTCGGTGTCAGATTGCCAGAAGCATATTGTATTGTAGTATCATCATTCTTGGACCTTCCGAAGAGGCGAACACCCAAGTGCAAGGTTCACACGAGTACGAACTGTTGAACCTCCCGAAGAGGCAAAGAGCCAAGCGCAAGGTTTTATAGGAGTTGTCTTCCTAGTAGGAGTACTACAACTATAGAGAACGATGCTACTGTATGATGCTGCCACGTCACCTATATCCAAAGATGTGCCACCTTTTTTCTCAAAGAGCATGTTGGAGCCCATGCAACAGCCACACAAGTTCATCTCCACTTCATGTGATAAATTTGTGCACGACTAGTCTACATATATTCATAGCACTACCGTTCACAATTTACCATACTCCATTTACACGTTATAGATGGGCTACATGTCCTCCTCCAGGTTCCAGTCCCAGCTGTTCTTCATGGATGGCATGATCCGTAGTGGTGGGCAACAGGAATCATTGTCGCAGCTTTCTAGGTTGGTTCCACACGATGGAGACTCATCCAAGCTGAAGCGGCATAAATTAGGGATAGCGTGTCCCAGCATGTCGGTCATCTGGCGGTGCGCACTAAAGACACAACCATGCTGCATGAATGGCAGGCCTTCGGTGTCGTGCACGAAAGGTGGCATCCGCTTCACAATGGGGTAGGTGCCCCCAATGAAAAGCAAGTACTCTCCAAGCGTGTTCCTCAGCACCCACGTAGCATCACGGGGGTCGAACTCAGTGTCGTTCATCTGGTACACGCGGCATCTCAGATCTGGACACATGGTGACGTACATAGTCAAGGTCCATGCATAATAATGTTGTGCTCAAATATGGCAGTCAGTAATACTGTGCAGCAAATAGTACTGCTCTGGTATAGAGGAAGTAAAATAACTGGCTTATTATATATACCCACTCTTGGCTACATGGATGAGATAGTAAGACATGGAAAAACAAATATTGTGGGAGCTAGTGGGTTCAAGTCTTCAAGGGCCTAGCTAGCTATACGTGTCCTCCAAGGTAAAAAGTACTCCTACTAGTACTAGTAAGGAGTACAACAATGAAAGACAAGGCGAGAAGGTTAAAAAAATATAATACCAAATTGTACTACTAGTACTGTAAACATGTCCCAGTCAAGAAAAGAAAATAACTAACAAGTACTACTCTACTACTCTAACACACAACAATGAGAAAATGGAATACATGGGTAGATGGTGACGGTCCGATCATGGTAGATTGTGTGACCATGTTGCACATCAGTGGTACCATGGGTAATGACTGCTAAGATAGTTGATCCCAATATGCCAAAGTCAGCTACAAGGTTCCAGGTTAGACCGAATCGCGGATGCAAATGCACATCCAGGATCGGCGATCTTATTTTGATCGGGGGATGACTAATCCCTGCAAAATAATGGAGTTCCATTAGGGATGCAAATGATGGTGTGTGCATTCTGTAATCTCCCGTACCGTAGGATGGCAACCAGACGAAACAAGTCCCCTAGCTTGTGTCACACCCTAGCTAGTTCTTGCATTAGAGTGTTGCATCATGTCTATTCCATTCAACAGAAACTTGAAATGGGGATGACAGAACCCCCAGCCCCCTCTGAAAACAACTAGGGTTTACTAAAAATAATTTTAATGAACCTGAAATGCCTTCTAAAAAGTCCACCCTTTTTCTCTTGGGTTAGAACCTCAGACAAAATGGGTTCACATTTCTCTAGGACACCTAAGGTCATTGGATTAAATCTTTACCTATTTGCATTTGGGAATTTAAATGCTACAAAATATTTTAAATGCCCAAATAATTCTGGAAATAAGTGTGGGCTGTTGGAAATAATCTGAACAGAGCCTATGATTATTTACAGGATTTTTGAAAGTGACTAGGTATTTTTAGAAAAGCCCAACACTGACAGAAAAATAGAAAAGCAAACAGAAATAAAAAGAGAGAGAGGGACTTACCTGGCAGCCCACCAGCCGGCCCACCTAGCCGGCCCAGCCCAGCAGCTGCTCCAGCGAGCTGCTTGACTTGGCCAGGCAGGCAAGCAGGTGCTCGACCCCAGCTCCAGCGCGCGGCACGCAGCTGCCCGCCGCCCTGCTTCCTCCCCTCGCCGCCCTGCTCGCCTGGACGACCTCCACGTCGCGCCCCGACCCCTCTGGACACGCCCATTCTCCCCTGCCTCTCTCCCTCGATCTCCATCGCCGTGGCCAACATTGCCGCGCCCGCGCCACCGTGAAGCTTGCGTTCTCTGTCGTCCCCGCGCCGCGCCACCGTGTCCAGGAGCTCCGCCGCCCTCCTCTCCTTCGAGCAAGCCGAGCCCCGAGTGCTCTCTTGCCCCGAGGCCTCTGCACTGACCTCGCCCGACTCCGCCACCGCCAGAGATCCCCTTCGTCGTCGCCGCTGTACCAGTTCGTCCCCGACCGCGCCGTCTGCTCCTACGTGACCGTCGTGAGCCCAGCTACCTCCTCCCCCTTCCCTTTCTTGTTCTCGTGCACCACAACAAGCACACCGAGCTCACCTGCACGCGCCGCCACGGAGCTCGTCGCACACGAGGCTCCGGCCACCCAACGGCCACATCGCCCAGTCCACTAGCCTGACCACACCCCCAGGATCCCAAGGCACTAACTCACGTGCCTCACCGTGCTACCTAGCGACGAGTTTGATCTCACCCGAGCTCCAGCCGCCGCCAAACATGTCACCGGCGCCGTTTCCGGCGACCCCGAGCCCTACTACCTGCACCACCCGCTGCGGCTCGCTCCCAGCTGTCCATAGAGCCCAACGGCGCCTCGAATGATGCCCTGTAGGCGAAACCCGCACATGCACTGCCGCGTTTGGACTCGCCGGCGGCTAAACGCCAGCGAGTTGACCCTGCTGACCCCCGTTTGACCACGGGTGGGCCTAGTTTGACCCCTGGGTCAATGACAGGTGGGGCCCAGCCCTATTAACTAATTAGGATTAGTATTAACTAATATTCGGTTAGACTAATTACACAGACACGCGGGACCCACTATCAGGTTTGACCTGGACTGTCCCGTTGACCACTGATGTCATCCTGACGTAATGCTGACGCGGTAAATTATTTACTGGAATTATTTTTACACAGGAAATTACAGAAAATACAACAAACTTCAAAAAATCATAGAAATTAATCGATAGCTCCAAATGCAAAGTGTTATATATGAAAAATGATCAGAAAAATCCAATCTATCCATCTGTACTAGTTTCATGCATGTTTGAACAAGCTAACCTGCTGTTTAGTGCAGAAGTTGATAAAGCACTTAAAAGGGCCACTTATGAGTTTGAAACTTGAACCTTTGGTTCAAAATGGTTCAAACCCATCTGGCCTTAACTACATTAGCCCAACACACTCATTTTGCCATGTCTCATGCATGCATCATATTGTTGCATATTGTTTGGTGATGATTGTGTATCGGTGCTCTCTGCGGCTGGTTCTGCCCCCAAGGAGTACCGCGAATACCCCAACGAAGAACAATACCAGTGCACGGACCCATCAGGCAAGCAACCAACCATTTGATCATATCGACACAATCCCATGTTCTCGCTTCCGCTCTCTTTTACTGCATTAAGACAACGCGATTCAAACTGATGTGTGCTACGGTAGTTGAACCCATTTCCTCTGCATGACATGTCATTGCCACAGTAACTAGATGAAACCCACTATCATGTGTAGGAGTTGATTGAGCCATATGTATGTGTTGTTCCTACCTTGCTATCCCTGCTATGCTTAGAGTCGAGTCAGGTCTAGTTCATCTGGGTGATGGGCTAGAGTGAAATGATCATGTCAGTATGAGAGTGATGTGTTGAACATGATTTGGTAAAGGTATCGATGAGAGGCCATGTAGGAGTACATGGTGGGTTGTTTCATTGAAGCCGTCCTTAAGCACTGAGATTTCTATGTGTGATTTAAGATTCAGCTACTACCATACATTGGGCCCTGAAATATGACCCTGCTCGACTTCTCATCCACCCTAGTCCTCTGTCCAGGAGTTGCAAGTAGTTTTTGGTGTTTGTAGCTTACTGGAGGCCGTGGACAGCGCTGACCGCGGGGTGGGCTGCGATGCGGTAGGTACGTGGCACCAAGGTTGTCAGAATCGCAATTCTGTTATATGATTCTACGATTTTAAGATCCAAACTAAGCCCTATGATTCTATGATTTTAGTTCATAGAATCTACGTTTCTACGATCCTGATAGTGAAGATTCTATGATTTGCGATCCTACCATCGGAGCTCCGATTCGATTCAAAATCACGATTCTGACAACCTTGCGTGGCACTGTACCAGATGCCCGTTAGGTATCTCGGGAACCCTGCACACATCATTCGGGGCCGTATGTGGAAACCTCGGCCGGACTCCCTGCGGATGGAACCTGAATAGGCGACAAACCTAGACTAGAGACTTAGGTGTTTAGGTAGGTCGTGGTCTACACCCTCGTCGGTTTTCGCTTGAAGTCTGCCGAGCACATGTCTTGTGCAGACGCTAAGTGGTTGAAACATGTATGAAGATGTACACCCCTGCAGGGTTAACATCATCTATTGGAATAGCCACGTCCGCGGTAAAGGACTACTTGGTTGCCTATACAGTTCATAGACAAGTAAATGGAAACTACTAAAAGCCTCAAGATAAGCGTGAGTGCCGAGGATGGCTCTTCTGTAGGATGACGGAGGTGGATCCTCGGTGGTGTATTGAAGTGGTGAGTAGTGGACTCGAGTGCGCAAAACCATTTCAAGTTGCAGTTTCGTAGGATAGCTTAGCCAAGAGTCAAAGCTGGCTTGCTGCAATAACCCATCCAACCCTTCTTAATAATGTGCATGTATGTCGGATCTGATGTAAGTCTTGCTGAGTACCTTTGTACGCATGTTGCTTTAATTTCCGTTTTACAGAAGACGCCGCAACCCCTTCTGACGGGTTCTTCGTAGACGTTGATATCGATGAATAGGCTGAAGCCCAGGTGGTGATCCTGAGCTCATGAAGGACCATGTAGCATAGTCTGGCTTACCTAAGCCTCTTTTATTTTACTAGTTGTCTGTACTCAGACAAGTTACTTCCGTTGTTGGCTTGTATGTTTGTATGACTTGAATGCTGGGTTGTGTGACCCGTACTTGTGTGTATGATATGTATGGCTCTCTGAGCCTTTAAATAAAGTACTTGTGTTGTAGAGTCATGTTGTGATGCCTTGTTGTATTTGCACATATCGAGCATATTGTGTGTAGGATTGAAATGCTTGGTATGTGTGGGATCTGACTATCTAGTTGTTTATCCTTAGTAGCCTCTCTTACCGGGAAATGTCTCCTAGTGATTCCACTGAGCCATGGTAGCTTGCTACTGCTCTGGAACACTTAGGCTGGCCGGCATGTGTCCTTCTTCGTTCCTGTGTCTGTCCCTTCGGGCAAATGTCATGCGATGAATACCGGAGTCCTGTTAGCCCGCTACAGCCCGGTTTACCGGAGTCCTACTAGCCCAATGCTACAGCCCGGATTCACTCGCTGATGACCGACACGTTCGATGCTGGGTCATGGATGCTTGTCCCTGTAAGTCTGTGCCACTTTGGGTTTAAAACTAGCCATGTCAGCCCGGGCTCCTTATCATATGGATGCTAGCGACACTATCATATACGTGTGCCACAAGGCGCAAACGGTCCCGGGCAAAGGTAAGGCGACACCCGTGGGAATACCGTGTGTGAGGCCGCAAAGTGATATGAGGTGTTACATGCTAGATCGATGTGGCATTGAGTCAGGGTCCTGACAGCTTGTCACCGCGAAGATACGGCCTACATGGCGCCCGGCATTTTTGAACGTGTAGGGGTACAAATCTGCCGCATCCAACATGTGCCAGCCTCCGCCGTTACTGCCTCTTGTATTGATGGCAATCCTTATGTCGAACACCGTGATGAAATAGTAATCATCATAGCTGCGTCGCTTTGTCGGTGGGTCCAAAATTGATGTGTCCTTCAATCTCATGTAGGCATCATCATACGTATTCAAGCCCAGCCAGTCCGGAAGGTCGATCCCAATTGTGGACAAGGGGTGTACGGGAACGGCCGCACTGTTGTGGATGTTGTGCAAAATGATGGTGGTATCTGGCCGGAGGTATTCAGTCTAATCTTTGTTGGCACCGACCTAGACCTATATATAATACGGTGGGCAACAGAGAAATTACGGGATGGAAATGGAATAACTAAGTAGTACTACATGATCAAACTCCATGATTGACTTGCTCATCGGACAAAATCCCACTACCTCTCAACATCGGCAACTCTAGCGGAGTCAACGTGCAACCATGGCCAGGGAGCGGTGCACTGTTGGAAGGATTGTCCCATAGAAGAACCTTCTCCTGGAGGACGCATGGAAGACCAACAAGCATGGCCTTTTCCCAAGCCTGTTTAAGCATCGTCTTAAAAAAGTTAGTGCAGGAAGCACCGAGTCTTGCGGCGGTGAGGACGTCAGAGCGGCATGCGATTTCTCCTAGAGGATCAACGGTTACTGCAGGGCAAAACATTTGAGTTATTTGATACATCGAGACTATGCTTTTCGCTTCCATTTGTGGAGGTGTAATGGATCTCGTCGAACTTTGTTAGTAGTTCCATCTTTGTGAATGAGATGAGGCAAAGCTTTTGCCTCCATTTCAAAACAAAAAAATCAAGTCAAGAGGAATTTCTTTTATAGAGCCGAATATGGAGTGAATTCCATGTGTGCAACACCACAAGCTACAGAGTAGTAGAGTACTAGCACTTTACGTATAGATCCATATTGCACAGCTCCCAATGTCGCGTCAGGCTTTTCCGGCTCCTCGGGCTTAATTAGGAGGTGCTAATGTAAGTATGTTAGCTTATGAGGAATCTGCAAGCGAGGTGCGGCTGGGGCGAGCATGCAGGAAAGAAACTTTGCATGGTGTGAATTGATATATAGGAGTACTACTCTAGTACGCGAGCCACGAGATGATGGGCGGGAAAACCAGTTCACGTGGCTGGGCTATCCAGTGCACCCAGATTGTGGTGCGACACATCCGTTCGACTTCAGAAGTCAAACTACCATTGTACAATATCGGCTCGCAGTGAAGTTACTACTTAAAGAAAAGGCCTCCGTGCGTTCGGCCGGAATCGAACCCACAAAACGAGCTATACACTCCCGCGACGATGTCTGGTGTTTGGTCATGGAGATCATGTACCTAGATTCCTTTATTTCTTAATTAAGCAAGTGGGTAGTACTCGTTGGAGTACAACGCAACCTAGAATAGCCTTTAATGCTCCTTACAAGAAACCACTAATAATGCTCCTTACAAGAAACCACTAATAATGCCAAGAAACCACTAATAATGCCAAGAAACTACTACCACTTGCATACGTGGCAGACTTAATATAAGACTACCTTATCAACCATTGTACATGCCCTTCCCAACCAACCCTACCAAGAAACAAAGTGTCATTATAGGAATGTTTCAACCCATGCCGCCCCTTAAGTCAACGCCTTCTACTCGACCGGCAAGTTAGGCGTTATGACTTATGGGACCTACATGTCAGTCTGCACAAAAATCCCTGAGTGGCCTCCTACCTCCGGCCCGTCCACCTAGTCATCCTCGGCCATGGGACGTAGCTACCGCCACCGGCAGAAGGCAAGGTCAAAACTGCCTGCGGTGCGGAGCCCATCTTGCGACAGCCCGGATGCCAGCTCCGTGCGATGCTCGCGGCCGCTAGCTAGCCAAGAAAGCACACACCCTGCTGGATGCATCCAGCTGCTTGTCTGCAAGGTTTGCTAGCTAGAATGGCACAGCGGTGCGGCGGCTTGCTCGCGCGCGCCGCGCTAAGGCTAGCCATCTGGTTGAGCAAAGGCCAGCGCGGCGGCTTGCTCACGCGTGAGTCACGCTCTGGCCAGCCAGCCAACCAGTGCGGAGGCCTGCATGGTGTCCGGCCAGTCCGGCAGAGCGGCGGCCAACCCGCTCATCATCGGCACTACTGACGAACATGCATCAGTACTGTTTGAAGTAATGTTCAGGAAAATAATGATTTGAGGGGGAATAACAGGATAAAAGGTTAGATGTGGGTCCCTCGTGTCAACGGTCAAACAAAATGTGTTGGTGTAAGCTGCCTCATCGGTAGGGACGTGTGGGCCAACCCTATCATAAACGGGTTTAAATGAGCCTAATCGGCACTAGGTAGTAGTTTTTAGCGTGGATTAAGAAATTTTGGGTATGTTTTTGCTATTTTTTGTACAATAGTTTCTTCTTAGGGCTGGTTGAAAGTGGTAGTTTTTTTGTTAAATACTCTACATACTGTAAGTAGGAGCAAAAGTTAAGATTTGGAAGCCAATAAGCAAGGCTAGTTACATAGTGCCTATGTGTACGCGATTGAAACTAAATATCAACCATGAGTGACTAATATCTTGATGGAAAACTCGAAACTATGGAAATACTGGCATTTTTTGCATGGTTGGAAATACTAGCAATGTTCACGTGTGTTGCAACGGATCATAATTAGAATAATACTTATTCGCAAACTTCATAGAAAACACTCTAATTTTGATATACATATATCACTAGAGATATATTATGTTTCAGTCAAAATATATTCCTTGGGTTGTTTTGGTGAGGTGAGGGAGGGATGTGGTTGGTTTTAAGATGCTAATTATAGGTTTTTCTACAAACTGGTAGAGAAGTGGGATGTTGGTGAGAAAAGGCAACAACTTACCTCACAGTCATTAGATGTAGATCTAATGGTCAGAAATGACAGATGGCAGACACACCATCATCACCAACTAAGTCTTTTGCAGGAGTACTAGCAAGATGTCTGTGCATTGCAAGGAACATCAAGATGCCTTTTTTATAAAACACCTGTTGTGATTGACCCATGCGGGAGTAACCCCGTGTGTAAAAATAATGATATCTCGTGAAAGAGGAGATAAGGTGAAAAGCAGTGGGGCATGGTGGTGATTGGTGGTCGGACTGAGCAGAGGCATGGGGATGGACGACGCCGGCAGCGACCACCATGCCAGTTTGTTCCAGAGGCTTCCTTTTTTAATTGCTCAACAATGAGGTTGTTAGAGATAAGGATGAACGAGGAAAGGCCTTGTCTGCAAATGTGGAGAGAGGTGCGGGTATCTTTTAGTTTAATTCTAACCGTCAGATATAGATCAGACGGTCTATATTGCAAGATGGCACGCGTACCATCATCACCAACTCGGTTTTTTTATAAGAGAAGAAATATAAGTATGGAGATACAAACGTACTATTGATACTTTTTCCGTAAACTTGGATCTACATTCTATTCAATGGCTCAGCATGTGGGGCCTTAGCACAATGACTTCTCGACTGTGTAAAACAAATGTTTTCCTGTCGCCGATAAGGAGGGGGTGATGGTGGCGCGCTTTTGGCTTGCTCTTCTCCTAGTAGTCATACTAGGTGGTCTACGCACGTGTAGATTTATTCTTTTTCACGGCTCGTGTTTGCCGTACTGCCACGACTATTGATTAATAGATGGTAAGTTATTCATGGGAAAACCTTTTTTGAGCGTGTGTGCGAGAGAGAGAGAGAGAGAGAGAGAGAGAGCGTGTGTGATCTGTGTAGAGACTGAGGCAATGATAAGAGATTCTTTGTGTCTCTGTGTGTGGAGGATAGAGAGAGACATGTACATGGGGCTTTGTGTTGTGTAACATGGATACACATACACATAATCAGAGAGTGAGTGTGTGAGATACACATGCGGATATGGGGAGAGATTTGTGAGTTAGAGGGATGGAGAATTTTGGTCCGCATCTGAGCTAGAGAGAGGGGGGATATATACATACCTAGATCTAGAGAGAATATGCAAGGGTGTGTGTCTTAAAATAGGGATCCAGATAGATGGGTGTTTGTGTGTGTCTGTGTGTGTTTGTGTGCACGTTTGTGTGTCAGATGGAGTGTGTGTATGTGGAGTAGAGAGACCACTAATTATGTAAACCTAGTATAGGGAAGGGGGAATGATGTGACATGTGTGTCAAAGAGAGACAAAGGCATGTCTATGAAGGAAATATTCCCTAGAGGCAATAATAAGTTGTTATTTATATTTCCTTATATCATGATAAATGTTTATTATTCATGCTAGAATCGTATTAACTAGAAACTTAGTACATGTGTGAATACATAGACAAAACATAGTGTCCCTATTATGCCTCTGCTAGACTAGCTCGTTAATCAAAGATGGTTATGTTTCCTAAGCATAGACATGTGTTGTCATTTGATGAATAGGACCACATCATTAGGAGAATGATGTGATGGACAAGACCCATCCATTAGCTTAGCATTATGATCGTTACAGTTTCATTGCTACTGCTTTCTTCATGACTTATACATGTTCCTCGGACTATGAGATTATGGAACTCCCGAATACCGGAGCAACACCTTGTGTGCTATCAAATGTCACAACATAAATGGGTGATAATAAAGAAGCTCTACAGGTGTCTCTGAAGGTGTTTGTTGGGTTGGCATAGATCGAGATTAGGATCTGTCACTCCGTGTTTCGGAGAGGTATCTCTGGGCCCTCTCGGTAATGCTCATCACTATAAGCCTTGCAAGCAATGTGAAAAATGAGTTCGTTGTGGGATGAAGCATTGCGGAACGAGTAAAGAGACTTGCTGGTAACGAGATTGAACTAGGTATGATGATACCGACGATCGAATCTTGGGCAAGTATCATACCGATGACAAAGGGAACAACGTATGTTGTTGTGCGGTTTGACCGATAAAGATCTTCGTAGAATATGTAGGAGCCAATATGAGCATGCAGGTTCCGCTATTGGTTATTTATCGGAGATATGTCTCGATCATGTTTGCATAGTTCTCGAACCCGTAGGGTCCACACGCTTAACGTTCGATGATGATTTGTATTATGAGTTATGTGTTCTTGATGACCAAAGTTTGTTCGGAGTCCCAGATGAGATCACGGACGTGACGAGGAGTCTCAAAATGGCCAGGACATAAAGATTTATATATTGAAAGGTTATGTTCGGACACGGGAAAGGTTTCAGATAGTTTCGGGCATTTTTCAGAGTACCGGGAGGTTACTAGAACCCCCCGGAAGAGTATTGGGCCTTCATGGGCCTTAGTGGAAAGAGGAGGCCGGCGGCCAGGAGGTGGTGCCCCCCCTAGCCAAACCGAGTTAGACTAGGGGAGGGGGCGCCCCCCCCTTCCTTCTCCCTCTCTCTTTTCCCTTTCCCCTTCTCCTACTCCTAAAAGGAAAGGGGACTCCTACTAGGACTGGGAGTCCTAGTATGACTCCCCTCTTTGGCGCGCCCCTCTAGGCCGGACGCCTCCTCCCTCCCTCCTTTATATTCGGGCGCAGGGGCACCCCAAAGCACAACAGAGGCCAAGACCTTGATACAAGACCTAGAGGAAACCTTTGCAAGCCTCAACACAGTGAGCCTGAGGCTCAACCCGGAGAAGTGTGTGTTTGGAGTCCCCTCGGGCAAGCTCTTGGGTTTCCTCGTATCCCACCGAGGCATCGAGGCCAACCCAGAAAAGGTCAAGGCGGTCGAGGACATGAGCCCGCCGAAGACGCTCAAAGAGATGCAGAAGCTCACTGGGGGCGTGACTGCACTCGGGCGCTTCATCTCCAGGTTGGGGGAGCGGGCGCTGCCTTTCTTCCAGTTGATGAAGAAAAGGGGGCCCTTTGAGTGCACTGAAGAGGCCGACAAGGCATTCCAAGACCTCAAGAGATACCTGACCAGCCCACCAGTGAAGGTGGCCCCACGCCCACAAGAGCCCTTGGTACTCTACCTCTCCGCCACTCCCTACTCAGCCAGCGCGGCCCTGGTGGCGGTTAGGGAGGAGCGTCGGACCAAGGCTGCGGCAGCTGCCCGCGCCAAGGCAAAACATGACCAAAAAGGACTCGCAGAGATCGCCACCACGATTGAGGAAGATCAACCGCCGCAGAGGGACGCACCAGGAGCGGGAAAGGCCCTTCCCCAGGCAACCAGCTTCTGGAGGCTCCGCCGCCTCAGGAGGCACCACGGTTTCCAGAGGATGCCACCAGCACCGACGCTCCAAGCCTCGTCGAGCACCCGGTGTACTTTGTCAGCACGGTGTTCCAAAGATGCGAGGGCACGGTACCCCATGCCTCAGAAACTTCTCCTCGCGCTACTGGTGGCCTCGCGCAAGTTGCGGCACTACTTTCAGGGTCACCCTATCAAGGTTGTCTCCGCGTACCCCTTGGAAAGAGTGCTCCAGAGCACTAACTCAGCCGGAAGGGTCGCCGAGTGGAACATTGAGCTGCAAGCATTTCAGCTCAAATTCAGCACGACCCGAGTCATCAAGGGGGCCGCCTTGGCAGATTTCATGGCAGAATGTACAGAGGCGCCGGGCCTAAAGGCTGGTGAGGATCGGTCCCTCTCCCCGGGAAGTGAGGCGCCGGACGGTTGGGTCATGTACTTCGACGGGGCGTTCTCCAGGCACGGCGCGGGGGCTGGCGGGGTACTTATATCTCGTACCCAAGACAACCTCTACTACACCGTGCAGCTCTGTTTCCAACACGGAGAAAAGGTCTCCAACAATATAGCAGAATATGAAGGCCTGATAGCGGGCCTGAAGGCCGCGGCCGCCCTCGGAGTAAAGCGCCTTACCATCAAAGGTGATTCACAACTCCTCGTCAACTTGTCCAACAAAGTATACGAGCCAAGGGATGAGCACATGGAAGCCTACCTTGCGGAGGTCCGCAGGATGGAGAAGCAGTTCTAGGGGCTAGAGTTACAACATGTGCCCTGTGGCACCAATCAGGAGGCCGACGACATCGCCAAACGAGCGTCCAGGCAGCTGCCTCAGGAGCCCGGCGTCTTCGAGGAGCGGCTCTTCAAGCCCTCGGCCACGCCGTCACTGTCAAGCACGCTGCAGCCTCGGGAAGAGCTCCCCCAGCCGCCAGCCTCGGGAGCCCCAATCTGTGGGCCAGCCTCGGGGGCGCGTTTGCTGTTGACAGTGGAGCCTCAGGAGGAATGTTGGGTCACGGAGCTTCGGAGCTATCTGACACAAGGGATCTTTCCAGAGAAAGAGGAGGAAGCGGAGCGCGTGGCGCGAGTGGCCACAGCATACTGCATCAAGGATGGGGAACTCTACCGGAGGTGACCAAATGATGTATCGCTACGCTGCATCTCCAGGGAGCAAGGGAAAGAGCTGCTGGCGGACATACACGGTGGATACTGCGGGCACCACTCGTCATCGCGAACCATTGTGGGCAAGGCATTCCGAAGAGGTTTCTATTGGCCTACCGCGCTCAATGACGCCATCGAACTGGTAAAGGCCTGCGAAGCCTGTTAATTCCATGCAAAGCAGATCCATCAGCCAGTGGGGGGTCTGCAGACCATACCCCTCACGTGGCCATTCGCAGTCTGGGGGCTTGATATCCTGGGCCCGTTTCCTCGGGCGCCAGGGGGCTATCGCTACCTCTACGTCGCCGTGGACAAATTCACCAAGTGGGCCGAGGTGGAAGCCGTCCGTACCATCCCCGCGGGTTCAGCGGTCAAGTTCATCAAGGGCATCATGAGTCGGTTTGGGGTGCCGAACCGCATCATCACCGACAACGGTTCGCAGTTCACCAGTAACCTCTTCAAAACGTACTGTGCTAACCTTGGAACACAGATATGCTATGCTTCAGTGGCGCACCCCCGAAGCAACGGCTAGGCCGAGCGGGCCAACGCAGAGGTCCTGAGGGGCCTCAAGACCAGAACATTCAAGAAGAAGCTGGAGGCTTGCGGCAGAGGCTGGTACGACGAGCTCCAATCCGTGTTGTGGTCCATCCGCACGACCGCAACCAAGCTGACTGGAGAGACCCCTTTCTTCTTGGTCAATGGAGCCGAAGCGGTCCTCTCTCACGAGGTCAGACGTCGGTCCGCACGGGTCCTGGCGTTCGACGAAGCGCAGCAGGACGCCATGCGGGCGATGGACCTCGTGCTGGGGGAGGAGCGTCGCCGAGAAGCCGCGCTGCGAGCGGCGAGATATCAACAAGCACTGCGACGATACACTGCCGCAACATCCGCCCCAGGACTCTCAAGGTAGGGGACCTTGTGCTCCGGCGGGTTCTCTCCAGGGAGGGGCTTCATAAGCTCTCTCCCACTTGGGAGGGCCCGTTCAAGGTTGTTCATGTTTCCAGGCCCGGCTCCGCGCGCTTGGAGACTCAGGAGGGGGTGCCAGTCCAGAATGCTTGGAACATCCAGCACCTCCGGAGGTTTTACCCCTGAAAAGGCCCAGAGCCTGTAAGGAAGGCGGATGCCTGTGAAGACCATCTCTTTGGAAAAGGCCCGGAGCCTGTGAAGAAGGCGAATGCCTGTGAAGACCATCTTTTTGGAAAAGGCCTGGAGCCTGTAAAGAAGGCGAATGCCTGTGAAGACCATCTCTTTGGAAAAGGCCCGGATCCTGTGAAGAACGCGAATGCCTGTGAGGACCATCTTTTTGGAAAAGGCCCGGAGCCTATGAAGAAGGCGAATGCCTGTGAAGAGCATCTTTTTGGAAAAGGCCCGGAGCCTGTGAAGAAGGCGAACGCCTGTGAAGCTATCGCATTTTGGGAAAGGCCCGGAGCCTGTGAAGAGGGCCAATGCCCGTGAAGCTTGCTTCCCCGAAGAAAGGCCCGGAGCCTGTGAAGAAGGCCAACGCCTGTGAAGCTCGCCGCCCGTGACACTCTCACGTAATAATGAGTTGGGGCTGTACACGCCCCGGAGTCTCAGGAGCGCCGGCATCAGGCCCTGGGGCTCCCTCCCATGCCCAGTGGCAGCACTTACCTCCGCGCTGGTGAGAAGACGTCGAAGACTAGACTAGGTGCCGGACGCGGCTTTTTCATTTGCTTTCTGCAGTTGGCTAGTTCATTCTCATTTGAAGTTTTATTGAAACTGTCGCTGTCTTTTGTCCTTTGGCTCTTCGGTTTCTTTGACCTCCGGCCCCGATTTCTCTTGCGCGAGGTCTCGCGGGGGCACGGCCCTGGCGCCCTCGCGAGTGTTTTGATCCTTTCGGTCAAGACCTCGTGACCCGGGTCCACTACAGGAGCATCCATCCAGTCCATGCCTCACGGGCACCGCGACACGAATACAGGACCTGGGTCAGTCGCCCCATGGCCGAGGCTGGCGATGACCTACGCGCAGGCGTTCAACATGAAGGAACAATACCAGAATAACGAAAACATTACGACGACTGACAACGATAGCACAAACACGCCCCCACGGGGCCCACACATAGTTGTCTTTTGCGCAGGAAAAAGGGAGAGGAAGGAACAAATCAGGCAAAGCTCGCTAGGTGCCGGGACCGAGCTGCCTCCGGAGCACAAGCGGACTCCCTCTCGTGCTTCACCAGGGGGCGACGGCGGGCGGACTCGCTACCACCCTCCAAGCGGGCACGACAGCGCGGAGGCAGACCGCGGCCTCTGCTAGAACAGTCGCTACCCGAAGAGGAACCAGTGAAGCTAGGAATCTTGGGCGGCACCGGCCGCGCGCTCGCTGCCCTCTCCATCCTCGCCGGGGCTCGGTCCCCGGCCGTGGCCGTCGTCTTCAGGGCAGCACCCAGCGCAGTGACCATCTTCCCCAAACACCCTCACGTAGAGGGTGGCGTCGCCGTCGAACTTGAAGTGCAGGGTGCATCGGTGGCTTAGGCCTCGCGCGCGGGCAAATGTCTGCCAGCCGCGGGTCAGGGCCAGGCTCCCGGACGCGAAGACCTCCAGCGAAGCCCACGAGGCCCGGCTGCAGTAGCCGTCTGCCTGGAGCCAGAGCTCACCTAGGAGGAAGCGAGAGGCTGAAGCTGGGCGCTGGCCGGCTCCGCTGCCCACACAACAAACTCCGCGAGCACCTCCACAGTGCGAGAGCGCGGCCTCGGGGGCCGCACGGCCGAAACGCACCCCCCGGCCACAGCCGGCCGCATGGCACCACGCGGGAAATCACCTCCGCTGACGCGGGGAACCGCCGTGGAGGCCACGGGGTGCTTGCGAGGGCGGCCGCGACCGCGCTTTGGCAGGGGAGAGACAGGCTCGGCCTGGCGAGCTTTTCCCTTCTCTGCGGCCGAGAGCCTCCTTGGCGGGGCCATGAGGAAGAAGGAGAAGCAAGAGGGGATGAACTGGAAGGGCACGCGGCGTGCCGTACTTAAAGCCAGAGGAGGCCAACCGTCGGCCTCCGCGACCACAGATAATTATGACTCATTTCACGTGTAGGGACTTGTCGAATCCATGCGGTTGCCGAGGCGTCGTGGGGAAGTGGAGGCGCCCATGTCCAATCGACCGCCACGCGGCGCCCAAGGCTGCAGGCTGTTAGGGCCCGTGACGCTTCGCACTTGCCCTTTCGCTTCTCTGCTCGGCCAAGTCCGGGTGCGCCTTGGGCCCGGGGGCTACTGTCGGTGTTCTGGGAACGGGGGTCCCCAGACATGCCTGCCTGTGGCCTGCGGCATGGCTCAAAGGGGGCCCAGCACGGCCCATCTTCATCAAAGCAAGCTCAAGACCCTCGTGAGGGGCCAAGCCTCACGGGGCGGATGACAAGGAGCTTCCTCAGGCACGACCTCGTCAGGGTGGCTCACGAGGAGGCGGAGAGTTCAAGGCGGGGTACCTCGCGAGGTGCCCATGACGCAAGCCATGATGACCAAGGGCGCCAGCTGGGCGCGAGCCCGCGCAGTGTCCTTCTTTCCTCTTTGGTGCAAGCGGAGCAAGCGCAGGCGAGAGCATCAAGCAAAGGCATCCATTTCGGTGCAACAAGACCAAGACCAGTCCAACGGCAGGATGGAGGTCACCGTGGAGCCCAAGTCGGTGTCACCACCAGAGCCTTTGACAGGCGATGACCGACTTTAGTCAGGATAAGTGTACTAGATGTTCCCATGCAAATTGGCCAATTGTTGGCGCCCTTCCCGCTCAATATTTGGGAAGAGGCCCAGGGCCTTTGCCTATAAATAGGACTAGCCACCCACAGGGTAGGGGGATCGACCCATCCGGCCGGCAACAAGAGAGAGACCACAAGAACAGACCCTCGTGAGGCTGTTCTTCCTTGTATTGTTCATCATCAGCCCAAGAGGCAATCCAACACACCACACACTGGAGTAGGGTATTACACCACAATGGTGTCCTGAACCAGTATAAATCTTGTGTCTCTTGTGTTGTTCTTCTCGTAGTTTAGATCCTAGCGATTCGGCGAGGAACAGGTAGGTAGAAGGCGAAACCTTCGCGTGCACCCTAGTGTTCGAACCTCAAGGGTCTGCCGGAACCCTAAATCCGACAAGTTCTCTAGTCACCATCACCAAGTTATTGGAACTTTGTGATGAAATATTATATGCAAGGGATAACAAAAGCGATTCCCGAGCTCTTCATCATACTGAAATCGACGAAGGTAGAAATCGAGCAAAAATATCAAGTTTTGATGATTAAACAAGATCTCTAGTTTCAATAAAAGGGAGAAGGGAAGGAAAGGGAACTTCAAGAAGAATAGCAAGCAAGTTGCTGCTCCTGGGAAGAAGCCCAAAGCTAGACCTAAGCCTGAAACTAAGTGCTTCTACTGCAAAGGAAATGGTCACTGGAAGCAGAGTTACCCCAAATATTTGGTGGATAAGAAGGATGGAAAAGTGAACAAAGGTATATGTGATATACACGTTATTGATGTGTACCTTACTAGTGCTCGTAGTAGCCCCTGGGTATTTGATACATGTTCGGTTGCTAAGATTAGTAACTCGAAACAGGAGTTGCAGAATAAATAGAGACTAGTTGAGGGTAAAGTGACGATGTGTGTTGGAAGTGGTTCCAAGATTGATATGATCATCATTGCACACTCCCTATACTTCTGGGATTAGTGTTGAACCTAAATAAATGTTATTTGGTGTTTATGTTAAGCATGAATATGATTGGATCATGTTTATTGCAATATGGTTATTCATTTAAGACAAAGAATAATTGTTATTCTGTTTACATGAATAAAACCTTCTATGGTCGTACATCCAATGTTAATGGTTTACTGAATCTCGATCGTAGTGATACACATATTCATAATATTGATGCCAAAAGATGCAAAGTTGATAATAATAGTGCGACTTATTTGTGGCACTGCCATTTGGGTCATATCGGTGTAAAGCGCATGAAGAAACTCCATAAAGATGGACTTTTGGAATCACTTGATTATGAATCATTTGATACTTGCAAACCGTGCCTTATGGGCAAGATGACTAAAACTCCGTTCTCTGGAACAATGAAACGAGCTACTAACTTATTGGAAAATACATACTGATGTGTGCGGTCCAATAGTGTTGATGCTTGTGGCGGGTATCGTTATTTTCTGACCTTCATAGATGATTTGAGAAGATATGGGTATATCTACTTAATAAGAAAATATTTGAGTTACGAGTTTGGCCTTCATTTAAAACAATGTGGAATAGTTTCACAGCTCATGCCACCTGGAACACCATAGCATAATGGTGTGTCCGAACGTCGTAACCGCACTTTATTAGATATGGTGCGATCTATGATGTCTCTTACTGATCTACCACTATAGTTTTCGGATTATGCATTAGAGACAGCTACATTCACATTAAAAAGGGCACCATCAAAATCCGTTGAAACGACACCGGATGAACTGTGGTTTGGTAACAAACCTAAGCTGTCGTTTCTGAAAGTTTGGGGCTGTGAGGCTTATGTGAAAAAGCTTCAACCTGATAAGCTCGAACCCAAATCAGAGAAATGCATCTTCATAGGATACACAAAGGAAACTGTTGCATGCACCTTCTATCTGTCAGGACCCCGACTCGATGCCACATAGGTCTAGCATGTAACACCTCATATCACTTTGCGGCCTCATGCACGGTATTCCACGGGTGTCGCCTTACCTTTGCCCGGGACCGTTTGCGCCTTTTGGCACACGTATATGATAGTGTCGCTAGCATCCATATGATAAGGAGCCCAGGCTGACATGGCTAGTCGTAAACCCAAAGTGGCACAGACTTACAGGGACAGGCATCCATGACCCAGCAACGAACGTGTCGGTCATCAGCAAGTGGGTCCGGGCTGTAGCACTGGGCTAGCAGGACTCCGGTAAACTGGGCTGTAGCGGGCTAACAGGACTCCGGTACTCAATGCGTGACATTTCCCCGAAGGGACAGACACAGGAACGAAGAAGGACACATGCCGGCCAGCCTAAGTGTTCCAGAGCAGTAGCAAGCTACCATGGCTCAGTGGTAACACTAGGAGACATTTCCCGGTAAGAGAGGCTACTAAGGATAAACAACTAGATAGTCAGATCCCACACATACCAAGCATTTCAATCATACACACAATATGCTCGATATGTGCAAATACAACAAGGCATCACAACATGACTCTACGACACAAGTACTTTATTTAAGGCTCAGAGAGCCATACATAACATACACATAGGTACGGGTCACACGACCCAGCATTCAAGTCATACAGTCATACAAACCAGCAGCGGAAGTAGCTTGTCTGGGTACAGACAACTAGTAAAATAAAAGAGGCTTGGAAAGCCTAGCTATACTACGTGGTCCTTCACAAGCTCAGGATCACCACCTGGGCCTTGGTCTACTCATTGATGTCAACGTCTACGAAGAACCCATCAGAAGGGGTTGCAGTGTCTTCTGTAAACATGTAAATTATAGCAACATGAGTACAAAGGTACTCAGCAAGACTTACATCAGATCCTACATACATGCACATTATCAAGAAGGGTTGGTGGAGTTGTTGCAGCAAGCCAGCTTTGACTCTTGGCTAGGCTATCCTACGAGACGCCAACTTGAAATGGTTTTGCGTACACGAGTCCACTACTCACCACTTCAATACACTACCGAGGATCCACCTCCGTCTTCCTACGGAAGAGCCATCCTCGGCACTCACACTTATCTTGAGGCTTTTAGTACTTTCCATTTACTTGTCTATGAACTGTATAGGCAACCAAGTAGTCCTTTACCGCGGACGCGGCTATTCGAATAGATCATGATAACCCTACAGGGGTGTACTTCTTCATACATGTTTCCACCACTTAGCGTCTGCACACGACATGTGCTCGGCAGACTTCAAGCGAAAGCCGACGTGGGTGTAGACCACGACCTACCTAAACACCTAAGTCTCTAGTCCAGATTTATCGCCTATCCAGGTTCCATCCGCAGGGAGTCCGGCCGAGGTTTCCCATACGGCCCCGAACGATGTGAACAGGGTTCCCGAGATACCTAACGGGTATTCGGTACACCCGGCCACGTACCTACTGCATCACAGCCCACCCCTACGGTCAGCGCTGTCCACGGCCTCCAGTAGGCTACAAACACCAGAAACTACTTGCAACTCCTGGACAGAGAGTAGGGTGGATAAGAAGTCGAGCGGGGTCATATTTCAGGGCCCAATGCATGGTAGTAGATGTATCTTAAATCACACATACAGATCTCAGTGCTTAAGGTCGGCTTCAATGAAACAACCCACCATGTACTCCTACATGGCCTCTCATCGATATCTTTACCAAATCGTGTTCACCACACCACTCTCATTACCGACATAATCATTTCACTCTAGCCCATCACCCAGATCAACCAGACCTGACACGACTCTAAGCATAGCAGGCATAGCAAGGTAGGAACAACACATACATATGGCTCAATCAACTCCTACACATGCTAGTGGGTTTCATCTAGTTACTGTGGCAATGACAGGTCATGCAGAGGAAGTGGGTTCAACTACCGTAGCACACAGCAGTTTGAAACGCGTTGTCTTAATGCAGTAAAAGAGAGCAGGAGCGAGAACATGGGATTGTATCGATATGATCAAATGGTTGGTTGCTTGCCTGATGGTTCGATGCACTGATACGGTTCTTCGTTAGGGTAATCACGGTACTCCTCGGAGGCAGAACCTGCCGCAAGAACACCGATACACAACCATCACCAAACAATGCGCAACAAGCTGATGCATGCATGAAACATGGCAATATGAGTGTGTTGGGCTAATGCAACTAAGACCAGAAGGGTTTGAACCAATTTGAATCAAAGATTCAAATTTCAAACTCAAACATGGCCCTTTAAAGTGTTTTTCCTTGTTCTGCATTAAACATCAGGTTAACTTGTTTAATCATGCTTGAAAATAGTACAGATGGATAGATTGGATTTTTCTGATCATTTTTCATATATAATTTGTCTGATTTGGAGTTACAGAATAAAAGTTATGAATTTTTGAAGTTTAAACTATATTCTGGAATTTCCTATATTAGATTAAATCCAGAAAATCAATTACTGCGTCAGCCTGACGTCAGTGTGACGTCAGCAGGTCAACGGGACATGTCCGGGTCAAACCTGATAGTGGGTCCCGCGTGTCAGTGTGATTAATTAAACTAAAATTAATTTAAACTAATCCTAATTAGTTAACAGGGCTGGGCCCCACCTGTCATAGACTCAGGGGAGTCAACCAGGGCCCACCCGTGGTCAAACCTGGGTCGGCTGCACCGGCGTTTAGCCGCCGGCGAGCCCGACGCGGCGGCGGAAGTGGTTTTTGCCGTTCCGGCAACCAAACGAGTTGCGGAGACCATCGGAGTGGAGCTGAGGACGAGCCGCAGCTCTTGGTGGAGTCCGTTGGGGTCGGGGTGGCCGGAGTTGGCGCCGGCGACGACTTTGGCGGCCACCGGAGTTCGGCCGAAGTCGAACTTGACGCAAGAGGGGTCGGTGAGGTGCGGGGAGTAGCTAGTTAGGTGCTACGTGACGCAGTGAGCATGATGGACACCGTGGAGTGGCCGGAGGGTGACCGGGAGCACGTCGGCGATGAGCTCCATGGTGGTGAGTGCGGTTGAGCTCCGGGAGGTCGCTACACGGCTCGAGAGCAAGAAAAGAAGGGAGGGGAAGATGGCTAAGCTCACGTGGAGTTCGACGAAGCCCTTGGTGCGGCCGGGGATGGACCGGAGTGAAGACGGCGTTGAAGGGGATCTCCGGCGACGGCGGTTCGGGCGAGGTCGTTGTGGTGGACTCGGGCATTGCAAGCGCTCGGGGCTCGGCTTGCTCGATGAAGTGGACAGCGTTGGAGCTCCTGGACACGACGAGAGGACGCACGGGCGGCGGGGAGCGCGGCTACGACGTAGGCACGGCGGCGGTAGCGTCGGCCATGGCTGGGGCGCGCGAGGGGGAGGAGCTGGAGAGGAAAGGGGGTGTCTGGGGGGTTCGGGGGAGAGAGGGAGGGCGATCCACGACGTCACCGGGCGAGGGGAGCGGCGAGGCGGCGAGCAGGTGCGTGGCGCGCGCTGCGGTCACCGTCGGGCACCTGCCTGCCTGCCTGGCCGGCAAGCAGCTCGCTGGAGCGGCGCTGGGCTGGGCCGGCAGGTGGGCCGGGTGCTGGCGCCAGGTAAGTTTTCTATTTTTCTCTGTTTTCTGTTTTTTAAATACATCTGCAACTTTGTTGAATTAATAAAAATACTTAGGCAACTCCTAAAATCACCAAACTACTCCTGGTCCATAGTTGGATTATTTCCAACATGAAACATTTTAGTTTGGAGATATTTGAGCATTTAAATATTTTATATAATTTTAAATGCCCAAATTCAAATATTTATGATTTAATTCACAAACCCTAAGATGGCCTAGGAAAATGTGCATCACTTTTGGCAGAGGTTCTGAACCAAGACAAAAATGATGGGCATTTTAGAAGGGCATTTCAGGTTCATTGAAAAAGTTTTTTGTAAAACCTAATTGGTTTCAGAGGGGACTGGGGGTTCTGTCATCCCCATTTCAGGTTTCTGATGAAAGAATAAACATGATGCAACACTCTAATGCATGACTAGCTAGGGCGTGACAACTCACCCCCACTCAAAAGAATCTCATCCCGAGATTTGGGTTCTTCCGGAAAGAGGGCAGGATACTCGAGTCGAAGACGATCCTCCCTTTCCCAAGTTGCTTCATCCTCAGAATGGTGCGACCATTGAACTTTGAGAAACTTGATATTATGACGTCGAGTGGTACGCTCGGCCTGATCGAGGATACGAATGGGGTACTCTCGATATGTGAGATTATCTTGGAGATCAAGCGTTTCGTGGTCCACTCCACGGATAGGATCCGAGAAGCAACGCCTGAGTTGAGAAACGTGGAAGACATCGTGGACTCTGGAGAGATGCGGAGGTAGTTCCAACTGGTAGGCAACTTCTCCTCGTTTAGCGAGAATGCGAAAAGGTCCAATGTAACAAGGAGCCAATTTGCCTTTGATACCGAAACGATGGGTTCCCTTCAGAGGAGTAACCCGAAGGTAAGCCTTCTCGTCAACCTCGAAAGTCATAGCCTTATGTTTTCGGTCATACTGACTCTTTTGACGAGATTGGGCTGTTTTCAACTTTTCACGAACGATGCGAACTTGCTCTTCTGCTTCCTGAATCATATCCGGGCCAAAGAATTGTCTTTCCCCGGTTTCTGACCAGTTAAGGGGTGTTCGACAACGTCGTCCATAGAGAACTTCAAAATGGGCTTTACCCAAGCTAGATTGATAGCTGTTGTTATAAGCAAATTCGACAAATGGAAGGCATTTCTCTCACTCCATTCCGAAAGAGATAACAGAGGCTCGAAGCATGTCTTCTAGGATCTAGTTGACGCGTTCTACCTGACCACTCGATTGAGGGTGAAAAGCGGTGCTAAAAGAGAGACGGGTTCCCATAGCATTTTGGAAACTTTCCCAAAATCAAGAGGTGAACAGACTTCCTCGATCCGAGTTAATTTCCAAAGGAACACCATGGAGAGACACTATTCGGGAGATGTATAAGTCTGCTAACTGACTAGCAGTTATACTCTCACGAACAGGTAAGAAATGGGCCACTTTGGAAAGATGATCGACAACGACGAAGATAGCATTATTCCCTCTCTTGGTCCTGGGAAAACCGGTAATGAAATCCACACCAATTTTATCCCATTTCCATTCAGGAATAGCTAGGGGTTGAAGGGTGCCAGCAGGCCGTTGATGCTCTGCTTTTACACGACGGCAGACGTCGCAGTTAGCAATATACTGAGCAATTTCTCTCTTCATCCTAGTCCACCAGAACCTCTGGCGTAGGTCCTGATACATCTTGGTACTACCGGGATGAATGGTGAGAGGAGATTCATGAGCCTCCTTAAGGATCAACTGCCGTAGATGCTGGTTCTTGGGAACCACTAAACGGTTCTCAAAGTACACAACATCATGATCATTTGTGGAGAAACAACTAGCACTTCCGCTAGCAATGTTCTCCTTGATCTTAGCTATTCCCTTATCTCGCTTCTGGGCAGCGACGATTTGATCCGTAAGAGTAGGTTTCGCCACCAAGGTGGAAAGAAATCCTTGAGGAACAATGTGAAGGTTAAGCTTCCGGAATTCCTCATGGAGAAGCGGTTGACTTTGTTGTAACATCAGGTTGTTACAATAAGATTTACGACTTAGCGCATCGGCCATGACGTTGGCTTTCCCTGGGGTGTAAGTTATTCCTAAGTCGAAATCTGTGATCAACTCAACCCAACGTCTTTGCCTGAGATTCAAATCCGGTTGGGTGAAGATGTACTTCAGACTTTGGTGATCAGTGAATATTTCGCAATGATTACCAAGAAGGTAATGTCGCCAGGCTTTAAGTGCATAGACTACAGCTGCAAGCTCTAGATCATGAGTAGAATAATTCTCCTCATGTGGGTGCAATTGCCATGAAGCGTAAGCAATTACGTGTCGATCTTGCATGAGAATGCAACCTAGTCCTTGTCGCGAGGCGTCGCAGTAGATAACGAAGTCCTTGGAGAAGTCTGGCGGTACCAGTACGGGAGCAGAAGTCAGGCGTCTTTTCAGTTCCTGAAAGCTGTGCTCACATTGTGGAGTCCATTCGAACTTCTTATCTTTCTTGAGGAGTTCGGTTAGAGGTTTAGCAACTTTGGAGAAATTTTTGACAAAGCGACGGCAATAGCTCGCTAAGCCCAGAAAACTCCGAACTTGCTTGACCGATTCAGGTGGAGTCCAATTAAGGACGGCTTGAACTCGCTCAGGGTTAACAACAATACCTTTACCAGATATTACATGACCCAGATAGGTCACTTCTAACAACCAAAATTCACATTTATAAAACTTGGCATAAAGGCGATGCTCTCGAAGTTTCTTCAACACTAGCCTTAGATGTTCGGCATGTTCTTCCTCGTTCTTGGAGTAGATGAGTATATCATCGAGGTAAACAACGACGAATTTATCCAAATACTCCATGAAGATTGAGTTCATTAACCGAGAAAAGGTGGCTGGAGCGTTGGTTAAACCGAAGGACATGACGGTGTATTCGTATTGGCCATAACGAGTAACAAAGGCCATTTTAGGAATGTCCCCGTTTCTGATTTTGATTTGATGGTAGCCCAACCTCAAATCCATTTTGGAGAAGACTGAGGATCCAGCGAGCTGATCATACAGGTCGTTGATCCTGGGGAGCGGATATTTGTTCTTGATTGTGACCAAATTGACAGGTCGATAATCTACAACCATCCGGTCCGTACCATCCTTCTTCTTGACGAAGAGGACGGGGCAAGCCCACGGAGATGAACTAGGTCGGATGAAACCCCTTTTCAAGGACTCATCGAGTTGTTTCTTAAGCTCGGCTAGTTCTAGTGGTGCCATCTTATAGGGTCTTCTAGCAATCGGGACGGTTCCTGGAATGAGGTCTATTACGAACTCAACATCCCTGTCAGGTGGAACACCTGGCAATTCCTCTGGGAAGACATCCGGGAAGTCACAGACTACCGGAACGTCCTCAAGGTCTGGCAAAGGGCTGGCGTTAAGAGAATATAATTGTCGCTTGGCTAATCGGGTCAAGATATTGACTATCTTCCCCGAAGGATGGGTGAGTTGAACAGTCCTAGAGAAGCAATCAATTTTGGCATGATGAGCTGACATCCAGTCCATACCCAAGATGATATTAATATCTGAAGATTTGAGAGCTATCAAAGATGCAAGGAAAACAAGTCTGTCGACTTGGATTTTATTTCCATAACTTACCCTGGAGGTTTGCCATCTAGAACCGGGAGTAGAAATTTCCATAGTGGATGGCATGTCACAGAATGCGGTGTTATGCAAACGAGCATAGTTCTCGGATATAAATGAATGAGAGGCTCCTGTATCGAAAAGAACAGATGTCGGGTGGCAATTAACAAGGAGCGTACCGAGAACGACGTTGGGATCTTCTTGAGCTTCTTCGGCAGAGATACAGTTGACATGGCCACGTGCAGCGGTGGCCGGCTTGGCGTGGAACACTTTCCCTGTCGGCTTGCCACGGCCAACAGCCTTAGCAGGTTGGTTGGGGTTGGTCTGGGGACACTCACGCATATAGTGGCCAGATTCCCCACACTTGAAACAAGTCACGGAACTGGTACGTGGAGGAGCACTGTTGGTTGGACCACCATAGGGCTTGGCTGGTGCAGACTGTTGAACGGGGCGAGGCGCCTGGAAGGATGGCCTCGGTGTGAACCTGGGTGGCAGGGCAGTGTTGGGCACCCACACGCGGCGCTTCTGAGGACCAGCACCGGATGAGGAACCCACGTCACGGCCATGCTTGCGTGTTGCGTCATAATCAGTCTGACCAGTCTCAGCACTGATGGCCTTGTTAACAAGCTTCTGAAAAGATGTGCACTCATGCAGACGGAGGTCGCGGCGAAGCTCAGGACTAAGCCCCTTACGGAACCTTGCTTGCTTCTTGGCATCAGTAGAAACTTCCTCAGTGGCATATCGTGCGAGGTTACCGAACTCCCTGCTGTAAGCATCCACAGAGAGTCGGCCCTGAGTGAAACTGCAAAATTCCTCACGTTTACGGTCCATGAGACCCTCCGGAATGTGATGTTCACGGAAAGCCTCACTGAATTCAGCCCAAGTAGTGACATGGCCCGCTGGGCTCATAGCTCCATAATTCTCCCACCAAAGACTGGCGGGGCCTTCAAGATGATATGCAGCAAAGGTGACCTTGTCAGCCTCAGCTACTAGCGCGGAGCGCAGTTTGTGAGAAATACTGCGAAGCCAGTCATCAGCGTCGAGAGGCTCGACGGAGTGGTGGAACGTGGGTGGATGTAACTTGATGAAATCACTGAGTGACACCATGTTAGTCCTCTGATGGTGTGTTGTGTTCTGTTCAATACGCTCCAACAAACGGTTGGTCTCCCGCTTGTTTCTTTCCGCTTCCATCATAACCTCGGCTAGGGAAGGAGGATGAGGCAGATTTGCATTCATGACTTCACTGCCTTCGGCCTGCTCTTGAGGAGCAGGGTTAGTGCGCGTGTTGACCATCCTAGGTAAACAAGACAATGATTTAGTCAGAATGATAAGATTCCGACATAGAATACAGAATGTAAGGAATAACTCGGAATGCAAGATGATCATCCGTATGACATGGTAGATACAAAAACTGCTTCTTTATTCCATCGTCATACACACCATACAAGATTTAGTACAAGACCAAACAAAGTACTATTACGGTGAAAAGAGGATTACATCTCATCGGAGGCATTCCAAGCTCCTATACATTATTTTTCTACACCTCAGGAAGGCGATACAAACTAGGTCATATCCCACGAGTCACGCAGGACGATAGACGACACAGCTAGCACGAACTAGTGATACTACCACTAACTCAGACCGATCCGTAGTAGTCCTCGTAGAAGTCACCTCCATAGCCTGGAAGCTCAACATGATCATCCGGGAACAGACGATCCCGCGGAGCTTGAGGACCATAGGGGCTAGGATGAGGTCTTGGACCAACAGACGGTGGCCTGCGGGGACCACGAGGTGGGGTGATGCCTCCTACATCACGCCAACCCATCACGTCTGGCAGAGCAGATCTCACAGGATAGAGATCGCGCATATCCGAATATCCAACTTGCACCGCCGGTGCAAACCGAGTCAACGTGGCCCAATGGTCAGCACGGGTATTGAAAAGCTCTAGCCTCAAGGCCCGATTTTCACGGTCCTTATCCTCGAGCATCTCAGCAGTGGTGCGAGTCCATGAGTCCTCCTGAGTGGGGTCAGCATAGATATCCTGGAGATACCCTTGTGCTCCCGGAAGTGATCCTGACATATACCGGAAATCAGAGTCCCGAAATAGGCCAGACCTGACTCGCATGATGGTCATCATAGAGTAGGCGGCGTCCTGCACAGCCATCTCAATAGTAACCCCGAGTCCATAGGAGCAGTGAAGGGGCTCGGTGGATCCAGGATAAGATGGAAATATCCTGACAGTGCAGAGATACTGGCTTTGATTAAAGTCTCGAAATTGCTCTTCGACCGTGTACTCAGGATACCAACGGTATCCAGCCTCAGTCATTACCCTGACCAACATGGCGGTATGGCCAGGTACATCTAGACATCGAGTCAGGCGAACCACTTGATTGAGGTCGCGAGTGGCCATCTGAAAGCACAACCATAATGCAAAGGCATTAGAATTTCTAGCAAAATTTTGGCAGCATAACAGCTGTAAATGCTCAAGAAGGATTTTGAGACATTTGACAAAGGATTTCATACACACTCAACATCATCATATCAAAGTTCTGAGTCCATCCTAACAACATGATGTGGTAGTAGAACTGTACTAGGCTTGTATCCATCCAACCTATAAGGTACTACTGATTAGTAACACGTGAACCTGATAGAGAGAAAGATCCTAATTCCTTAACCCCTGGTGGAAGAATAGACTGACTCAGATCAGAATGTCATAATATAAAGGAGTAAAAAGAGCCTTACGTTCCAACCCACAAACAATTCCCCTACATATAACTAAAGAATTTCTAGACACAACATCGACCAGTTTGGCTTGGAGAACCTACAGGCAGTCCGGCTCTGATGCCAACGCTGTCAGGACCCCGACTCGATGCCACATAGGTCTAGCATGTAACACCTCATATCACTTTGTGGCCTCACGCACGGTATTCCACGGGTGTCGCCTTACCTTTGCCCGGGACCGTTTGCGCCTTTTGGCACACGTATATGATAGTGTCGCTAGCATCCATATGATAAGGAGCCCGGGCTGACATGGCTAGTCGTAAACCCAAAGTGGCACAGACTTACAGGGACAGGCATCCATGACCCAGCAACGAACGTGTCGGTCATCAGCAAGTGGGTCCGGGCTGTAGCACTGGGCTAGCAGGACTTCGGTAAACCGGGCTGTAGCGGGCTAACAGGACTCTGGTACTCAATGCGTGACATTTCCCCGAAGGGACAGACACAGGAACAAAGAAGGACACATGCCGGCCAGCCTAAGTGTTCCAGAGCAGTAGCAAGCTACCATGGCTCAGTGCTAACACTAGGAGACATTTCCCAGTAAGAGAGGCTATAAGGATAAACAACTAGATAGTCAGATCCCACACATACCAAGCATTTCAATCATACACACAATATGCTCGATATGTGCAAATACAACAAGGCATCACAACATGACTCTACGACACAAGTACTTTATTTAAGGCTCAGAGAGCCATACATAACATACACATAGGTACGGGTCACACGACCCAGCATTGAAGTCATACAGTCATACAAACCAGCAGCGGAAGTAGCTTGTCTGGGTACAGACAACTAGTAAAATAAAAGAGGCTTGGAAAGCCTAGCTATACTACGTGGTCCTTCACAAGCTCAGGATCACCACCTGGGCCTTTGCCTACTCATTGATGTCAACGTCTACGAAGAACCCATCAGAAGGGGTTGCAGTGTCTTCTGTAAAAATGTAAATTATAGCAACATGAGTACAAAGGTACTCAGCAAGACTTACATCAGATCCTACATACATGCACATTATCAAGAAGGGTTGGTGGAGTTGTTGCAGCAAGCCAGCTTTGACTCTTGGCTAGGCTATCCTACGAGACTCCAACTTGAAATGGTTTTGCGTACACGAGTCCACTACTCACCACTTCAATACACTACCGAGGATCCACCTCCGTCTTCCTACGGAAGAGCCATCCTCGGCACTCACACTTATCTTGAGGCTTTTAGTAGTTTCCATTTACTTGTCTATGAACTGTATAGGCAACCAAGTAGTCCTTTACCGCGGACGCGGCTATTCGAATAGATCATGTTAACCCTGCAGGGGTGTACTTCTTCATACACGCTCTCACCACTTACCGTCGTTTACACGACATGTACTCGGCAACCTTCAAGCGGAAGCCCAACGTGGGTGTCGGCCACGACCTACCTAATCACCTAAGTCTCTAGTCCAGGTTTATCGCCTATTCAGGTTCCATCCGCAGGGAGTCCGGCCGAGGTTTCCCATACGGCCCCGAACGATGTGAACAGGGTTCCCGAGATACCTAACGGGTATTCGGTACACCCGGCCACGTACCTACCGCATCACAGCCCACCCCTACGGTCAGCGCTGTCCACGGCCTCCAGTAGGCTACAAACACCATAAACTACTTGCAACTCCTGGACAGAGAGCTAGGGTGAATAAGAAGTCGAGCGGGGTCATATTTCAGGGCCCAATGCATGGTAGTAGCTGTATCTTAAATCACACATACAGATCTCAGTGCTTAAGGTCGGCTTCAATGAAACAACCCACCATGTACTCCTACATGGCCTCTCATCGATACCTTTACCAAATCGTGTTCACCACACCACTCTCATTACCGACATAATCATTTCACTCTAGCCCATCACCCAGATGAACCAGACCTGACACGACTCTAAGCATAGCAGGCATAGCAAGGTAGGAACAACACATACATATGGCTCAATCAACTCCTACACATGCTAGTGGGTTTCATCTAGTTACTGTGGCAATGACAGGTCATGCAGAGGAAGTGGGTTCAACTACCGTAGCACATAGCAGTTTGAAACGTGTTGTCTTAATGCAGTAAAAGAGAGCAGGAGCGAGAACATGGGATTGTATCGATATGATCAAATGGTTGGTTGCTTGCCTGATGGTTCGATGCACTGATACGGTTCTTCGTTAGGGTAATCACGGTACTCCTCGGAGGCAGAACCTGCCGCAAGAACACCGATACACAACCATCACCAAACAATGCGCAACAAGCTGATGCATGCATGAAACATGGCAATATGAGTGTGTTGGGCTAATGCAACTAAGACCAGAAGGGTTTGAACCAATTTGAATCAAAGATTCAAATTTCAAACTCAAACATGGCCCTTTAAAGTGTTTTTCCTTGTTCTGCATTAAACATCAGGTTAACTTGTTTAATCATGCATGAAAATAGTACAGATGGATAGATTGGATTTTTCTGATCATTTTTCATATATAATTTGTCTGATTTGGAGTTACAGAATAAAAGTTATGAATTTTTGAAGTTTAAACTATATTCTGGAATTTCCTATATTAGATTAAATCCAAAAAATCAATTACTGCGTCAGCCTGGCGTCAGTGTGACGTCAGCAGGTCAACGGGACATGTCCGGATCAAACCTGACAGTGGGTCCCGCGTGTCAGTGTGATTAATTAAACTAAAATTAATTTAAACTAATCCTAATTAGTTAACAGGGCTGGGCCCCACCTGTCATAGACTCAGGGGAGTCAACCAGGGCCCACCCGTGGTCAAACCCGGGTCGGCTACACCGGCGTTTAGCCGCCGGCGAGCCCGACGCGGCGGCGGAAGTGGTTTTTGCCGTTCCGGCAACCAAACGAGTCGCGGAGACCATCGGAGTGGAGCTGAGGACGAGCCGCAGCTCTTGGTGGAGTCCGTTGGGGTCGGGGTGGCCGGAGTTGGCGCCGGCGACGACTTTGGCAGCCACCGGAGTTCGGTCAAAGTCGAACTTGACGCAAGAGGGGTCGGTGAGGTGCGGGGAGTAGCTAGTTAGGTGCTACGTGACGCGGTGAGCATGATGGACACCGTGGAGTGGCCGGAGGGTGACCGGGAGCACGTCGGCGACGAGCTCCACGGTGGTGGGTGCGGTTGAGCTCCGGGAGGTCGCTACACGGCTCGGGAGCAAGAAAAGAAGGGAGGGGAAGATGGCTAAGCTCACGGGGAGTTCGACGAAGCCCTTGGTGCGGCCGGGGACGGACCGGAGTGACGACGGCGTTGAAGGGGATCTCCGGCGACGGCGGTTCGGGCGAGGTCGTTGCGGTGGACTCGGGCGTTGCGAGCGCTCGGGGCTCGGGTTGCTCGATGAAGTGGACAGCGGCGGAGCTCCTGGACACGACGAGAGGACGCACGGGCGGTGGGGAGCGCGGCTACGACGTAGGCACGGCGGCGGTAGCGTCGGCCATGGCTGGGGGGCGCGAGGGGGAGGAGCTGGAGAGGAAAGGGGGTGTCTGGGTGGTTCGGGGGAGAGAGGGAGGGCGATCCACGACGTCACCGGGCGATTGGAGCGGCGAGGCGGCGAGCAGGTGCGTGGCGCGCGCTGCGGTCGCCGTCGGGCACCTGCCTGCCTGCCTGGCCGGCAAGCAGCTCGCTAGAGCGGCGCTGGGCTGGGCCGGCAGGTGGGCCGGGTGCTGGCGCCAGGTAAGTTTTTCTATTTTTCTCTGTTTTCTGTATTTTAAATACTTCTGCAACTTTGTTGAATTAATAAAAATACTTAGGCAACTCCTAAAATCACCAAACTACTCCTGGTCCATAGTTGGATTATTTCCAACATGAAACATTTTAGTTTGGAGATATTTGAGCATTTAAATATTTTATATAATTTTAAATGCCCAAATTCAAATATTTATGATTTAATTCACAAACCCTAAGATGGCCTAGGAAAATGTGCATCACTTTTGGCAGAGGTTCTGAACCAAGAAAAAAATGATGGGCATTTTAGAAGGGCATTTCAGGTTCATTGAAAAAGTTTTTGGTAAACCCTAATTGGTTTCAGAGGGGACTGGGGGTTCTGTCATCCCCATTTCAGGTTTCTGATGAAAGAATAAACATGATGCAACACTCTAATGCATGACTAGCTAGGGTGTGACACTATCACAGATCCGAAGGCAAGATATTCGTTGCTAAGAATGGATCCTTTCTAGAGAAGTAGTTTCTCTCGAAAGAAGTGAGTGGGAGGAAAGTAGAACTTGATGAGGTAATTGTACCTTCTCCCGAATTGGAAAGTAGTTCATCACAGAAATCAGGTCCATTGATTCCTACACCAATTAGTGAGGAAGCTAATGATGATGATCATGAAACTTCAGATCAAGTTACTACTGAACCTCGTAGGTCAAACGGAGTACGGTTCGCACCAGAGTGGTACAGTAATCCTATTCTGGAAGTCATGTTACTGGACCTTCATGAACCTATGAACTATGAGGATGAGATGATGAGCCTAGATTCCGCGAAATGGCTTGAGGCCATGAAAACTTAAATGGGATCGATGTATGAGAACAAAGTGTGGACTTTGGTGGACTTGCCCGATGATCGGCAAGCCATAGAAAATAAATGGATCATCAAGAGGAAGGTGGACGCTGATAGTAGTGTTACTATCTACAAAGCTCGACTTATCGCAAAAGGTTTTTGACAAGTTCAAGGTGTTGACTAGAATGAGATTTTCTCAATTATAGTGATGCTTAAATCCATCTGAATCATGTTAGAACTTGCCATATTTTATAAAATATGGCAAATGGATGTCAAAACTACATTCCTTAACAGATATTTCTTAAAGAAGAGTTGTATAGGATGCAACCAAAAGGTTTTGCCGATCCTAAAGGTACTAACAAATTGTGCAACCTCCAGTGATCCATCTATGGACAGGTGCAAGCATCTTGGAGTTGGAATATACGCTTTGATGAGTTGATCAAAGCATATAGTTTTATATGGACTTGCGATGAAGCCTATATTTACAAGAAAGTGAGTGGGAGCACTACAGCCTTTCTGATAAGTATGTGTGATTGACATATTGTTGATCGGAAATAATGTAGAATTTTTTGGAAAGCATAAAGTAGAGTTTGAAAGGAGATTTTCAAAGAAAGACCTTGGTGAAGCTGCTTATAAATTGGGCATCAAGATCTATAGAGATAAATCCAGACGCTTGACAAGATTTTTGAATGAATACATACCTTGACAAGGTTTTGAAAGAGTTCAAAATGGATCAGTGAAAGAAGGTCTTCTTGTCTATATTACAAGGTGTAAAATTGAGTAAGACTCAAAGCCCGACCACGACAGAAGATAGAAAGAGAATGAAAGTCATTCCCTATGCCGCAGTCATAGGTTCTATAAAGTATGCCATGCTATGTACCAGACCAGTTGTGTGCCTTGCTATAAGTTTGGCAAGGTGGTACGATAGTGATCCAGGAGTGGATCACTGTATAGCGGTCAAAGTTATCCTCGATTACCTAAGAGGACTAAGGAAATATTTCTTGGTTATGGACGTGATAAAGAGTTCGTCATAAAGAGTTACGTTGATGCAAGATTTTACACCGATCCAGATGACTTTGAGTCTCAATCTGGATACATATTGAAAGTGGAGCTATTAGCTAGAGTAGCTCCATGCAGAGCATTGTAAACATAGAATATTTGCAAAATACATACGGCTCTGAATGTGTCAGACCCTTTGACTAAACTTCTCGGATGAGCAAAACATGATCACACCTTAGTACTCTTTGGGTGTTAATCACATATAGATGTGAACTAGATTATTGACTCTAGTAAACCCTTTGGGTGTTGGTCACGTGGTGATGTGAACTATTGGTGTTAAATCACATGGCAATGTGAACTAGATTATTGAGTCTAGTGCAAGTGGGAAACTGAAGGAAATATGCCCTAGAGGCAATAATAAAGTTGTTATTTATATTTCCTTATATCATGATAAATGTTTATTATTCATGCTAGAATTGTATTAACCGGAATCTTAGTACATGTATGAATACATAGACAAAACATAGTGTCCCTAGTATGCCTCTGCTAGACTAGCTCGTTAATCAAAGATGGTTATGTTTCCTAAGCATAGACATGTGTTGTCATTTGATGAACAGGATCACATCGATAGGAGAATGATGTGATGGACAAGACCCATCCGTTAGCTTAGCATTATGATCATTACAGTTTCGTTGCTACAGCTTTCTTCATGACTTATACATGTTCCTCGGACTATGAGATTATGCAACTCCCGAATACCGGAGGAACACCTTTTCTGCTATCAAACGTCACAACGTAACTGGGTGATCATAAATATGCTCTATAGGTGTCTCTGAAGGTGTTTGTTGGGTTGGCATAGATCGAGATTAGGATTTGTCACTCTATGTTTCGGAGAGGTATCTCTGGGCCCTCTCGGTAATGCTCACCACTATAAGCCTTGCAAGCAATGTGACCAATGAGTTAGTTGCGGGATGAAGCATTACAGAATGAGTAAAGAGACTTTCTGGTAATGAGATTGAACTAGGTATGATGATACCGACGATTGAAACTCGGGCAAGTAACATATCGATGACAAAGGGAACAATGTATGTTGTTGTGCGGTTTGACCGATAAAGATCTTCGTAGAATATTTAGGAGCCAACATGAGCATCCAGGTTCCGCTATTGGTTATTGATCGGAGATATGTCTCGATCATGTCTACATAGTTCTCAAACCCGTAGGGTCCGCACGCTTGACGTTCAATGACGATTTGTATTATGAGTTATGTGTTCTTGATGACCGAAGTTTGTTCGGAGTCACGGACGTGACGAGAAGTCTCGAAATGGTCGAGACATAAAGATTGATATATTGGAAGGTTATGTTCAGACACAGGAAAGGTTTGGATAGTTTCTGGCATTTTTCGGAGTAGCAGGAGGTTACCAGAACCCCCTGGGAGTGTATTGGGCCTGCATGGCCCTTAGTGGGAAGAGGAGGCCGGCGGCCAGGAGGTGGCGCCCCCCTATCCAAACCAAATTGTACTAGGGGAGGGGGCGCGTCCCCCCACTTTCCTTGTCCCTTTCTCTTTTCCCTTTCCCCTTCTCCTACTCCGAAAAAGAAAGGGGACTCCTACTAGGAGTGGGAGTCCTAGTAGGACTCCCCTCTTTGGCGCACCCCTCTAGGCCGGCCGCCTCCTCCCTCCCTCCTTTATATACGGGGGCAGGGGGCACCCCAAAGCACAACAGTTGTTCTCTTAGCCGTGTGCGGTGCCCCCCTCCACAGTTCAACACCTCGGTCATATCGTCGTAGTGCATAGGCGAAGCCCTGCGCCAGTAACATCATCAACACCGTCACCATGCCATCGTGCTGACAGAACTCTCCCTCGTCCTTAACTGGATCAAGATCTTGTGCGACATCATCATGCTGAACGTGTGTTGAACATGGAGGTGCCGTACATTCAGTACTTGGATTGGTTGGATCATGAAGATGTTCGACTATATCAACCACGTTTCTAAACGCTTCCGCTTTCAGTCTACGAGGGTACATGGACACACTCTCCCGTCTCATTGCGATTCATCTCCTAGATAGATCTTGAGTGATCGTATGAAAATTTTGAATTATTGTGTTCCCCAACAGTGTAGTAGTGGGATAGCATGGGTGCGGGCGGGGAGCAAGCTATATGAAAGAGACATCGAGTGTGTGTGGGAGAGGGGTGTGAGAGCGAGAGAGAGCTAGCGGTGGAGAGAGAGAGGAAGAGAGGGGGAGAGAGAGGGGTCATTTGTGTGCATAAGTGGCATATAGATAGGGAGACAATGTTGATGTTGTTCCAAAGTGGCCTATGTATGGAGACGCAAGGGAAGCGAGTCATCGTGTGTGTGATAGGGACTTCCTGAGAGATCTAGAATAGATGGTGTAGAGAACAACGTGCGAGATTGAGAATGATGATACATTAGGGAGCTATGGAAAGAGTCACGACATATATGTATACAGGGAAGGAGCTGGGGCGGGTCCGCATGTGGGAGAGATAGAAAGATGAGAGTGGTGCACAAGGAGACAAAGTGCTTGTTTGTAGTGGGGGTGGAGTGTGAGGTGAGTATGCGAGAACCAAATAACTACGGAGATAGACGTTTGGGGCGACGTTTTGTGTGTATGGGAAATATACTCTCTACATAGTGCGTCTGCTTGGGAAAGAGAGCTATCAGGTGACCTAGAGAGTGGGGGAAGAGATGTGTGCATGCCTGAGAGACAAAGTGATAGAGACCTATATTGGGGTCCGAACTTTAGAAGGGAGGGGGGTTTTAATGTGCTTGTGTGTTCGTGTCTGGGGGAGAGAACGACCTGTGGGGGGGGCGGGGGGGCTTCAGATAAAGAGTGAGGTGTCTATATTTGAGAGACTTTAGTGTAACTGAGATATATATGGTCAATAGTGTGTGCACTCATGGTTGATCAATTTTTTTCACAGTTTATACTGTGAGATAATGATACTTTTGAACATGCGTGATATACCTTGAAGTACCAGAATTACAAACCTAAGATTGGAATTTTGGAATTTGACTCCATCATTAGCTTTTGTAATTCATTTAAACGGAGGTACATTTTTTAAGCCGGGATTTTGTGATTTCAAATTCATATATCAAACCTAGAGATATACACATACGGGCATGTTCAAACTTTATAATCATCCACTTTATTCATACACATACACTTTTTTGCTTCTGTCATCATATTTAGGATAAACACATTTGGAATTTCATTTGAATTGGGCCATATGATGGTACTTGCTTGTACTAGCTCAATGATCCATATTTGAATTGAATGGAAAATCTAAGTTTCGAGTTAGAGACATTGATTTTCAAAACTTGCACTTTTTGCGTGCAAAACAAATAAATTCTCGGTCATGATATCATAGTCAGCCATAAAAGAGCACAACACTTAATTTCAGGCGCCAAAAGCTTTGAAACTCCGTGCTCACATCGAAATATCTCGCGCCCGAAAGTTTAGCCATGTGATATTCCTGTTTTACCCCTACCACATGAATGGAAAAGGGTTGCTTTGGTAACTCCATTGTTTTCCCCTCCTCGCCCCAACATTCTTCCCCAGAGCCCCTCCCCGAACGCCACCCCCCAACCACGGCAAGACGCCGAATCTAGTCCTCTGCCGCAGCGGTGGACCTCACACCACACCGGATCTACCTTCCGCACCTTGGAACCCCCAACTGCCAACTCACCACTTCACCGGAGTCGCTTCAGCGACTGGCTTGTCCACCGCTCCAGATCTCCTTGACCGCCATCATAGTCCACCGCACCAGATCTGCTTAACCAGCGTCCTCTTCCACCAAAGTGTAGGCCCGTCACTGACTCCCTCGTCCACCCCATCACTAGCCCTTCATACAAGCCCTCGTTTGCTGCACCGAACGCATTATACGCCGTGCTCGCTGACGCCTTCGTCCACCGCACCGGACATGCTCCACGGACGCCATATTCAACTCCACCGGCCCTGCTTTACTGACACCGCAGCCTCATTAGGTTATTTTTGTTTGTACAACTTCAGTTTTTCTCTTCTTTATTGTGCAACTGTTCACTTACCACAGATGAGATTTCTTGTATGTCAATAGGCGCTGCAACCGAAGCACCGAAGCCGCTTCACCAACGGGGACAGCCGGCCCAAACTCAACCACAACACGAGCACCATCGACAATCCTTAGCTATCTAGTATGACAATTATACCCATATGTCGTCGAGAATCAGGTACTATCATCCAACGGCCAACGCCTGCATTCACTTTCTGAGCATAAGCACCGCACCTTTGAATTTCTTCAGGGCATGATTCAATTTTTCATGAGACGCGTTATTCTTCTTGCACCTGTAGGGCCATACTTCTGGCAGTGAACATGTTACGTGTGCTAAATTACAAACCAGTGCACATATAGTTATGATGCTTTAGTTTTCTCCTAAGTATAACTGTACCTCCTAGATATCACTGCCTACTATTTTACTTCTTGCATGCTATATTTATGATAATGGTGTTGTTCTAATGCCACGTGTTGATTCCATCAGACTGCTTCATGTTCTCTATGCTTAATTACACATCGGCAAACTAGCATGTGGTTCCGCTGGTTTTTGTTTGTTTTACCCTACATTTTCTGATGCTAGCTATTACATCACTGCTCCGACCATCTGTTCATTAGTTTTTTATGTGTTCCTGATCTTCCCAAGTTGCATGACTAATTTGATGCTTTTATTAATTATGGAGCTGCCAACCCCATCAAGCAAAATATTTGTTCTTTTGGGGCTGGCACCTCGAACAAGCATAAAAATAGAGTGAAGCACATATATTGTCGTGTAAGCACACACCCTTCTTTCATTAGTTTAGATGAATCATTGATGATCAATTCAAACCAGTGCATGTGATTAAAATTAATTTTACCTAAATAGAGGGTGCAGAATAAACTACAACAACTAGATTTGCAACCACGGGATGCTGACAATATCTTCCAAGAACATTGCAATAGCATCGAGGCTTCACAGCAACATATGGTAATCCAGTGTGTTTTAGTACATGTGAAATGTAATGCGTGTGGGCTGCTTTCTTGGCTTGTGCCCTCAACCTGCAATCCTACATAATTAGAAATAGTTCAGTTGTCTGCTTTGCTATATTTCTTGATTCGAATGCTTGTTTATTACTTGTTAGACTATACCTGAGTTGGCCAATATGTCAGCAGTGCCTGATGTACTATCGTCAAGAAATGCATGCCTAGTTCATTTGATTCCTTAAGTTTTCCTATGAACTTCATCGCAAGACTGTCTTCATAGTTTATATGAGGCCACACTATTAAGTGCTTTCTCAGATTATTTCAACTGCTTAGATGCCTTGGCAACTTAAATATAGCGGTGGTACACTCCCTTTCAACTAGGGATGTCAAATGGGTCCCGTTTAATCCCAATTAAAGTCCACTAGTGGTATGATAGTTCAAAAGAGTTTTTGTTTTTTGAGGAAAATGAACTAGGGAGATAGCAAAAACTAACTAGATGGGAGTGGCGGATGTCATTTATTTCCCACTTACATCCCTAGTTTTATCTTACCATTTTTATTTCTTTTAGGCTGATGTTGCTTCGAACCATTTAAATATAGCTTGCCATGCTCGGCAATAATTCGTATGTCGTTTACCATGTAAGCTTACTGCCTGGATCATGCGATAACTATCTCTTACTTATGTCCAGTGGAAACCTTTCAGGATGCCGTTCACACTAGGACACAATGTACAACCCCATAATCTATTTGTGGAAGCAGTGCGCCATCCATGTTACTAGATGGTAGCAGTTTAGAGGAAACACCACCGGAGAGCAGTCTGAGCACAGATATTATAGTTCTTGAGGCTCTACTAGAGGCAGAAAAAGATGGTGTGGCTTCCATGAATGAGGTAATCTTGATCTTGAGGCTGGAAATTATGCAATTAGTTGCATGCATTATGCAATCAACCCAAGAATTGGACGAAGTAAGAATGTTGCATTTGAAGACGGAGGAGGTCCTGTTGTTTCTGTTATCTGAAGCCCGGGGTAATCCCAGTTCTTCTTTAGATACCAGTTGATTGTCATTAGATTACTGTACTTGCATGTTGTGTCATGTCTCTAAATGGATTATGTTGTAAGAACCCCTATATTGTCCATGTGTTGTAATGATCCGGATTTTTTAGGCGAGGTAATCCTCAATAGTTGTATGATTGACATAAGGTGAACTATTTTTCGTGTGAGCATATTGTATTGGATGAAATAAATGTTTGACTCAAAGTGTATCCAACCTACTGAATTCGAAGATCACGACATTTCTAAATCATAATCATATATAAAGGTGGAATAAATCTTTGTCGTTCTTTTGAAGAAAGAAATAACAACATATAGAATTATCTATGGATATTCGTAATCGAATACAAATTGGATTTGAATTTAGTTGCCAGGGCCCAGGGTAAACGTGAATGTTAATTCTCCCAAGTTTTGAACGAAGCGGCTAAACACCCACTATCATTTGTGGGATGCCCGAAGCAAGTGCTTGCGAGATGGAAATTACTGTCTACCCCTAACACTTGACATCCTAATCGACCGGATTTACACTATTGTCGATATGGGTAGACTAGTAACCTCAATCAGACGTGACACGACCCCTCTGAGCCCATTTAGACATGGTGGGCGCCAAACGTGGGCGGCAAAACACATTTGATTCAAGCTCGTCCGAAAGACATGTGTCTCTCCCTCCATTTCTCCATTCACACACGGTGGGCGGCAAAACAAACTCTCCTCGTCCGAAATCGATGTAGGCAAATGTAGGATCGAAAGTATGTCTAGAGGGGGGTGATTAGACTACTCGACCAAATAAAAACTTATCCTTTTCCCAATTTTAGTCTTTGGCAGATTTTAGCTATATTAGCACAAGTCAAGCAATCTTAACACAATTCAAGCAAGCATGCAAAGAGTATATGAGAAGCGCAAAGTAAAGCATGCAACTTGCAAGAATGTAAAGGGAAGGGTTTGGAGAATTCAAACGCAATTTGGAGACACGGTGATTTTTGAGCCGTGGTTCCGATAGGTGGTGCTATCGTACATCCACGTTGATGGAGACTTCAACCCACGAAGGGTAACGGTTGCGCGAGTCCACGGAGGGCTCCACCCACGAAGGGTCCATGAAGAATCAACCTTGTCTATCCCACCATCGCCGTCGCCCACGAAGGACTTGCCTCACTAGCGGTAGATCTTCACGAAGTAGGCGACCTCCTTGCCCTTACAAACTCCTTGGTTCAACTCCATAATCTTGTCGGAGGCTCCCAAGTGACACCTAGCCAATCTAGGAGACACCACTCTCCAAGAAGTAACAAATGGTGTGTTGATGATGAACTCCTTGCTCTTGTGCTTCAAATGATAGTCTCCCCAACACTCAACTCTCTCTCACAAGATTTGGATTTGGTGGAAAGAAGATTTGAGTGGAAAGAAACTTGGGGAAGGCTAGCGATCAAGATTCATATGGTAGGAATGGAATATCTTGGCCTCAACACATGAGTAGGTGGTTCCTTCTCAGAAACAGCAAGTTGGAAGTGTAGGTTTGTTCTGATGGCTCTCTCCACAAATGAAGAGGAGGTGGAGGGGTATATATAGCCTCCACACAAAATCTAACCGTTACACACAACTTGCCAAACTCGGTGGGACTGAATTGGTAAACTCGGTCAGACTGATTCAGCAAATCTAGTGACCGTTAGGATTTTCGATGGGACCGACATGCAACTCGGTAGGACATATATGGTTAGGGTTAGGGCATAACGTAATCTCGGTGAGACCGATTACAATAACTCGGTGAGACCGATTTTGGTAATAAGCTAACCAGAGAGTTGGTCAGGTAAACTCGGTGGGACCGATTCGCTCATTTCGGTGGGACCGAAATGTTACGAAAAGGAAACAGGGAGTTTACATTGAAATCTCGGTGGGACCGATCGCTCCTCTCGGTGGTACCGAAATGTTATGAAGGGAAACAGAGAGATTACAACCCCATCTCGGTGTGACCGAGATCCCTATCGGTGAGACCAATTTGCCTAGGGTTTGTGGCAGTGGCTATGACATCTGAACTCGGTGGCGCTGGGTAGAAGGAATCGGTAGGGCCGAGTTTGACTTTTGGTTTAGGTCATATGTGGATGTGAGAAAGTAGTTGAGTGTTTTGGAGCATATCACTAAGCACTGTGGAGCAAGAAACTCATTAAGCAACACCTCATCCCTCCTTGATAGTATTGGCTTTTCCTATAGACTCAATGTGATCTTGGATCACTAAACTGTAAAATGTAGAGTCTTGAGCTTTTGAGCTTGAGCCAATCCTTTTCTCTTTAGCATTTTGAGGGATCCACTTTCCTCATCCATGCCATGCCATTCATTGAGCTTTTCCTGAAATATTCATCTTGGAATAATGTTAGCCCAATGAGCTATATGTTGTTAGGAATTACCAAAACCACCTAGGGATAGTTGCACTTTCAATCTCCCCATTTTTGGTAATTGATGACAACATATAGATCAAAGCTTCGACAAATGATAATAAGAGTGAAAAACATAGTCTCTTTGAGAAGTATGTGATAAGCAAGAGCTCCCCCTAAATTTGTGCATGGTTTAAGATTTTTTTTGGACTGCAAATGCACGAGTTAGGCTCATGGGTTACTCTTCCATGTCACATACATCCTGGTGGAGTACTCAAAATGATAATAACTGGATACATGCACTCATCACCAAGCAAAGTGAATGATCATATAGAGATAAATGAGATAATGTCATCCAACAAGCATAAATGTAGCATATGATCAAACACATGATCATCCAAGTATCACACAGACATAGAGTATCTCAAACAAGCAAATAAAGTTTAACCACCAAAGCAAGAGAGAACAAAAAGCAACACTCTCTCTTGAAGCCTATGATCTATACATTTTTCTCCCCTTTTGGCAACAAGTTACCAAAAAGTTCATAGAAAATGCATAGTACTAAATCGACTCTCAGGCTTGATCTTCAGGTGGTGGTGTAGATAAGACGCCAAGGGAGAAAGCATCAGTTGATGTAGATGGAGCTGGAGGTGTGGGTGCTGAAGCTGGTTGCACTGGAGCTGTAGGAGCTGTAGCTGGTGCAGATGAAGTGGCTCTAGTGTCTGTCACTAGCACTGCAGCTGATCTCTGAGCTCTAGGCACTCTGGAAAATGCATCTGTTGTTTTCTTGCCCTTCCTCTCCTCCATGTCATCCTGAAGCTGCTCAACAACAGACTGGATCTCAGTTACCTTCACATCCAAGTTGTAGAACTTCTGCTCCATGATCCTCTCTAGGCTCTCCTGGTTTTGAGTCAAGGTGGCCAGCCCTTTCTCAATCCTCAGAGTGGATGCAATCAAGTAGCCTAGTTGATCCTTTTTGCTCTTCAGAAAGTACTGAGATGCCTCTTCCATTGTTGGCATCTTCGTAGCCTTCTCTGTCCTTGCCTTCTCCTTCTTGGCTTGAGCATGCACAGAAGATGGTTCATCTTCATCCATAACCACTTGGTTGTCCTCAAATCCTGGATAGATAGGCATATGATCCTTGTCCAACAAGTATGTGTCTGTGCCCATCTTGGAGTTTATCAGCTCCTGGATCTGTGGGGCATACCCACAACTTCTCTTCTGGTCAGCTGCTGTCCTCTTGATAGTCTCAACAATGAGGCTCATGACCTTGAATTTCTGTGGCACATCAAACAAGTGTAGCAAGTTTATAGCATGGCCTCTGATCATGTTGTGGTCACCTGACTTGGGCAATAGAGTATGCCTGAGGATCTAGTTTATAGTTGGGAGTCCTGACAGAAGATAATGTAAAGATCCAAATTTATGTGTCTCAACTGCAGCATCTGGGATCTCCTTGTACATATGAGCCATGGAATTGCGATCCATCTTCTTCTTGGCATAGACATCCATGTCATCTTCCTTCTCCTTAGGTGCATTGATCAGATTTGCCCATTCCTCAATAGTTGATTGGTACGTTGTACCTTCAGACATCCACACTATCCTGCCATCTGGATAGAAATGTGTTGTGGAGTAGAATTGCATTATGAGCTCATCATTCCACTTTGTGAGCTTCTGCCCAACAAAGTCTGCAACTCCACAGACACTGAAACTGTCTTGCACTCCAGGATAGTGTTCCTTATTTTCCTTCATGTAGGTCCAGTCGACCCACCTCATGTCACAAACTATAGGCTTCTTGTCCAACGACACTGTCTCATAGAAATCCTGTTGTTCCTTAGTGTGGAACATGTAGTCAAGAACAGTCCTTCTCCTGATAGCATAGGGATCAGACAACCTCCACTGTCTGAGTCCTGCATCCTTCCTCAGCTTCATGTTCTCAGCCACAGGATGAGCATCACTGTGGTCTGGAATCTTTGGCTTCAACTTTCTCAGAACATGCTCTTCATCTTCTTCTTCTTCAGCAGCAGTTTCAGGCACTGGGGCCTTGTTCTTCTCAGCAGTAGGTATGTTTCTAGTAATCCTCTTCGGTGCAATCTTGGGCTTGGAGGTAGCTTTGGGTGCTTCTTTGGGCTTTGATGATGCAGCCTCTGACCTTATAGCATCACGCATAAGCTTCTGAGCCTTGGGTGCTGGTGCAGCAACCTCTTCTTCTTCTTCCTCTTCCATCATGGAAGGCTTCCCAACAACTCTGGACATGGTCTTCTTGACCCTTTCCTTCCTTTTCTTCGCTTCTGCAGCAGCCTCTTTGGGTTGCGATTCCAAAGGTACTTGAGTAGAGGCTCTGACTTTAGACATGGGAGTTCTCTTTGCAGGTACTTTGGTCTTCATACCAGGCTTAATGGCAGCAGCTGTGCCATACTCCTTTTTGAGCACCTTTTTCTTGGAAGTGGCCTCATCCTCTACTGCCACATAATCTTCATCCTCAGATTCAGAGGTTTTCTTCTTTCTGGCCCTGGTGGCAGATTTGGGAAAATTGCTTGGGGTGCTCCTGCTGCCCTCATCTGAGGTACTAGAGCGACTAGTGCCCTCACTCATCTGAACCTGCTCCTCTTCCCGGTTCTGGCTGTCACTTTGAGCAGACATGTTGCAAACACTGACTGCTGACCCTGTGAATATATGTAGATGAGATAGAGTGGATGAGCATCACAAAATACGGAGGTTTTTGCAAAAGAATGACTCAAAAACTTAGTTTTAGTTTTCCACAGAAAGCATTTCGGCTCAACCGATTTGCAAACTCAGTGATACCGAAGCAGCTTTTGGAACCTAAACTAGTGAACTCAGTCAGACCGAGCCACAGTTCGGTGGCACCGAGACTGCTAGGGTTTCACAAAGTCCTGAACTCGGTCGCACCGATTTGCAATTCTCTGTCAGACCGAGAATCACTTGTGCAATGGCATTAGCCAAATCGGTGGAACCGAGTTCTGCAACCCGGTGGGTCCGAGATGGTTTCGGCAAAAACCTAACCCTAAATTTTCAGTTCACTTCTAATCTAAGGGTTGTTTTGACTGGGTAGAATCATTCCAAACGTGGCAAGAATCATGATGAACACAATGTGCTAGGAATCAGACGGGGATAGCACTGTGATCGAGTCCATACCCTAGCTTGGCAATGAACTCGCTACAGCGGCAACGGCGGGGTGAATTCCGTTAACAGCGGCGAAGACCAGCGACTGGACGCGGCTCGCGACAAGGAGGACGATCCGGAGACCCTAGAGGCAGAGCTATGTGCGGGCGAAGGGGTTTGGAGAAAGTTTCCAAATTTTTGCCCGTGAGTCTATATAGCCCGACCCTGTCGGTGTGGCCGAGTGGAACAACTCGGTGGCACCGAGATGCATAACTGTTGACAGTTACAGCAACTCGGTGGGACCAAAAAGTTCAAATCGGTTGCACCGAGATTGAAAACCTAGATCAACTTAGTGATATTGATATGACCGAAATGGAGGAATCGGTCAGACCGAAACACACAAAGAAGTTTTGCAAGTTTAAGTCTATGACGAATCGGGGACTCCGAGTGCTCCTCACACAGAGTGGTTCAAATCTGACTTGATCAATTTTTTTGATGTAGCATGAATAGAGTTTGAGACGAGAAAAGCATAGATAGCTGGAGAAGGTTCTTAGGCATTCTTGTCCATCCACTTGGCAAAAGAAATGAAACCAATCAATCAAAACAACAAGTGGATGTCCTCGAATGAGTAAAATATGCAACCAACATGCTCACACAATAAAATGGCAAATGAAATATGTGGCAAATTATGCACAACCAATTCTAGCATCTATCAAGCAATTGGTGATGACTAGGTCATCTATATATGAGTATATTGACTTAGGAGTCAAATGAGAACATTTGATCATAGGTCATACTCATCGTTTAAGCTCAAGTGGGGTTACCACTTTTACATAATGCATTGATGTGTTCACACCATTAGAGTTGCTTTCACTCAATTCTTAGAGTTAAGCTCTCCCTAGATGTAAGATCCCCCCTTAGAGGGATGAACTAACCTTGGGTTTTGTCAATGATGACTTCATGTAGGTGTTGAAGATGTGGATGCTCAATGTTGATGTAGATCATTTGGAGCAATCCTTTGGAGTGAGTTGCACTTTCAATACCTACACGGGTTAGTCCCACAAGGAACGAACAAGGATATCCATAGACATAGAGTCATGCACACACACAAGATGATGTCTATGAAAGCATTATGTTACCTTGTCCCTTGTCTTACCAACAAGAGGGTTTGTGACTCCTTGAACTAGTGCAAGATGTGGAAGTTGACTGCACTTGTTGTTGCCAAAATGATATGAGTGAAATATGTTGGCGGAGTCACCCTCAAGAACTCACTAGTTCTTCTTCTTCGGGATCCACATCATCTTGATGGGAATCCTTGGAGTTGTAGTTGTACTCGATGAAGTAGAGCTTGATGTAGTCTTGGGAACCCACTTGACCAAGGCCTTAGGAGCTTCTTCAAATGCATCAATCTCCTCTTGAAGCTTGTCCTTGCCTTTTTGCTTGTGGTCTTGTGGTGGAAGATCATCTTGATCTTGTATCCCCTTGAAGGAAGTAGGATCATACTTCTCTTGTTGAGGAACAAACTTCATCTTGGGGTATTGATCTTCTTCCCACTCAACTCCATTGGCATTGAACTTTCGTTCAAAACCAACACCTTGGTTCTTCCGGTGCCTTCCTTGCTTGCGTACAATTTCCTCAAATTGCTTACTCCCGGCAAGGCTCTTGTAAACACCTTTCTCTATAATTCCCTTCAATAAGCTATTTTCTTGCTCAAGTGTAACTTGGCTAAGAGAATCATTAGTGGAATCAAGAGAACTACTAGAAGCAACAATATTTGATTTAGCATGATTATTGTTACTACTAGAGGAAGAATCCTTCTTGTTCTTGTTAATGGACTTAACTTGAGGCATGTAAGTAGATAAGAGTAAACGCTTGGCAATGTAAGAAGAACTTTTCTTCCGGAGATCATCATTGATTGCCTTTAAGAACTCATGCTCTTGCTCAAGGTTGAGCTTTTCAAAGCGTAACTTCTCATGAGTCCTTAAAAGTTCTCGATGATCTTCTAAGATAGTTTCATGAGCTAACTTAAGAGTGTTTAGTTCTTTAGTTAGAAGCTCAATCCTCTCCTTATCATTGTCATTCGTTTTATCTTGATTAGCATGATTAATTGACGTTTCATCATAGTATTCATCACTAGAGTTGTCAACAAGTAAATCATCATCACCTAGCAAGTCATCTTCATCACTATTGAAATCAACATACTCGGGGTGTGTTACCTTTGGGCCTTTAGCCATGAAGAATCTTCCAAATCCTTCATTGGGTGAATCAAATATGTCGTAGGAGTTGGTTGACACAAGTGCTAGACCGGCAACACCTTCATCTTGAGTATATTTGGATTCGGAGTGGTAGCTTCTCTCGGAGTGATTGTCGGAGTCTGAGCCGGATACCCATTCACCAACATGAGCTTGATGTCTTCGTTTTGTGTAGCTTCTTGATGACTTGTCCTTCCTTTCCGAATCCTTGCTTCTCCGGGATGTTCTTCGCTCATAACGATCACCTCTACTCCTCCTCTCTCTTGGTGGTGATTCTTCTCTTCTACTTCTCGTCTTGGGTGATTCTTCTCTTCTTTTGTCGGGTGCCGTACACTCATTGGAATAGTGTCTGGGTCTCCCACAATTGTAGCAATTGCGCTCTCGACTAGAAGATCTTTTGTCATTGTAGGACCTTGACTTGGAGCTTCTTTCTTTGCTTCTACTCTTGTAGAACTTGTTGAAGTTCTTCACCATTAAGCTCAATTCTTCATTGAAAGTTTGCTTCTCACTTGATGATGTGGGGGCTTCAAATGAGGCTTTGTAAGCACCACTAGACTTGTTGTTAAGTTCCTCCTTATCCTTGAGTGACATCTCATGAGCAACAATTCTTCCATTGACTTTCGTTGGCTTGAGATCTTTGTAATTTTACATCGTTTGGATCAATGTGCACACGGTATCATATTTTCCGTCCAAAGCTCTTAGGATCTTCTTGATGATGAATTTGTCGGTCATCACTTCCTAAGCTGGCAATCTCATTTGTGATAAGAGCAAGCCTAGAGTACATTTTAGTGACACCTTCACCATCCTTCATTTTGAACTTGTCAAGTTGACTTTGGAGCACATCGAACTTGGATTCCTTGACGGAGTCGGTACCTTCATGCAGATCAATCAAAGTATCCCAAATTTCCTTTGCATTCTCAAGACGGCTGATTTTGATGAATTCTTCGGGGCACAATCCGTTGAAGAGGATATCACAAGCTTGAGCATTGTATTGCAGCATCTTCAATTCTTCCGCGCTAGCTTCACGGTTTGGTTCTCTCCCATCAAAGAATTCACCTTGCAAGACAATACACACAATAGCCCAAATAGCGGGGTTATGTCCAAGAATATGCATTTTCATCTTATGCTTCCAACTAGCAAAATTAGTACCATCAAAGTAAGGACCTCTACGGTGATAATTTCCCTCGCTAGACCCATACTCTCCTAGGTTGTGAAACCAAGGCTATGGCTATGACCACCAAAAGCTATGGAAATCAAAGAAAATGGAGATCAAAGCTCTGATACCACTTGTAGGATCGAAAGTATGTCTAGAGGGGGGTGATTAGACTACTTGACCAAATAAAAACTTATCCTTTTCCCAATTTTAGTCTTTGGCAGATTTTAGCTATCTTAGCACAAGTCCAGCAATCTTAACACAATTCAAGCAAGCATGCAAAGAGTATATGAGCAGCGGAAAGTAAAGCATGGAACTTGCAAGAATGTAAAGGGAAGGGTTTGGAGAATTCAAACGCAATTTGGAGACACGGTGACTTTTGAGCCGTGGTTCCGATAGGTGGTGCTATCATACATCCACGTTGATGGAGATTTCAACCCACGAAGGGTAATGGTTGCACGAGTCAACGAAGGGCTCCACCCACGAAGGGTCCACGAAGAAGCAACCTTGTCTATCCCACCATGGCCGTCGCCCACGAAGGACTTGCCTCACTAGCGGTAGATCTTCACAAAGTAGGCGACCTCCTTGCCATTACAAACTCCATGGTTCAACTCCACAATCTTGTTGGAGGCTCCCAAGTGACACCTAGCCAATCTAGGAGACACCACTCTCCAAGAAGTAACAAATTGTGTGTTGATGATGAACTCCTTGCTCTTGTGCTTCAAATGATAGTCTCCCCAACACTCAACTCTCTCTCACAGGATTTGGATTTGGTGGAAAGAAGATTTGAGTGGAAAGCAACTTGGGGAAGGCTACAGATCAAGATTCATATGGTAGTAATGGAATATCTTGGCCTCAACACATGAGTAGGTGGTTCCTTCTCAGAAACAGCAAGTTGGAAGTGTAGGTTTGTTCTGATGGCTCTCTCCACGAATGAAGAGGAGGTGGAGGGGTATATATAGCCTCCACACAAAATCTAACCGTTACACACAACTTGCCAAACTCGGTGGGACCGAATTGGTAAACTCGGTCAGACCGATTCAACAAATCTAGTGACCGTTAGGATTTTCGGTGGGACCGACATGCAACTCGGTAGGACCGATATGCTTAGGGTTAGGGCATAACATAATCTCGGTGAGACCGATTATACAAACTCGGTGAGACCGATTTTGGTAATAAGCTAACCAACGAGTTGGTCAGGTAAACTCGGTGGGACCGATTCGCTCATTTCGGTGGGACCGAAATGTTATGAAAAGGAAATAGGGAGTTTACATTGCAATCTCGGTGGGACTAATCGCTCATCTCGGTGGTACCAAAACATTACGAAGGGAAACAGAGAGATTACAACATCATCTCGGTGTGACCGAGATCCCTATTGGTGAGACCGATTTGCCTAGGGTTTGTGGTAGTGGCTATGACATCTGAACTCGGTGGCGCCGGGTAGAAGGAATCGGTAGGGCCGAGTTTGACTTTTGGTTTAGGTCATATGTGGATATGAGAAAGTAGTTGAGGGTTTTGGAGCATATCACTAAGCACTGTGGAGCAAGAAACTCATTAAGCAACACCTCATCCCTCCTTGATAGTATTGGCTTTTCCTATAGACTCAATGTGATCTTGGATCACTAAAATATAAAATGTAGAGTCTTGAGCTTTTGAGCTTGAGCCAATCCTTTTCTCTTTAGCATTTTTAGGGATCCACTTTTCTCATCCATGCCATGCCATTCATTGATCTTTTCCTGAAATATTCATCTTGGAAAAATGTTAGCCCAATGAGCTATATGTTGTGAGGAATTACCAAAAGCACCTAGGGATAGTTGCACTTTCAGCAAATATTTTAAATAGGGGCAGATGTGTAACTTCCCTTAGACGTGACACAACCGCCCTACCTGTCAGCACCATACATACACCGTGAGCGCCAACTTTGGGCAGCAAAACACCCTCTCCTCGCCCAAAATCGCTACCAGCAAATATTTGGGAGATGCGAGATTATCGTCCTATACCCAACCGGTGTGATGTCCGAAATTTTAAACGGGGGATAAGTTTGTAACTTTCCCACATTTTAGACAAGCACGTCCCAAAGTTTGAGATCCTCCCTCCCCCTCCATTTCCCCATTCATACAACATCGGCGCCACAACAACCTCCCCATTGCGGCCAGCCTCCTCCGTCTGCCACCCCATCCTCCACCTTGCCGGAGCCACTACCCCTACCCCGTCGTCCACTGCAACAGATGGATGTCTCTCATCCATGGTGCCAAACCAGGATCCTTTCATTGCGTTCTCTCGCTTCACCAACGCCATCGTCCACCTTGCCGTTGTCGCTCCTACGACCGCTGTCGGTGTCAAAACCGGTGGATCTCGGGTAGGGGGTCCCGAACTATGCGTCTAAAGCTAATGGTAACAGGAGGCGGGGGACACAATGTTTACCCAGTTTCGGGCCCTCTCTATGTAAGTAATACCATACTTCCTGCTTGCTTGATCTTGATGAATATGAGTATTACAAGAGTTGATCTACCATGAGATCGTGATGGCTAAAACCCTAAAAGTCTAGCCTATGTGTTAATGATTCTGCCCTATGGACTAAACCCTCCGGTTTATATAGACACTGGAGAGGACTAGGGTTATACAAAGTCGGTTACTGAGAACAGAATCTACATATCCGAATCACCAAGTTTGCCATCCACGCAAAGGAGAGTCCCATCTGGACACGGGAAGAAGTCATCTCTCTTGTATCTTCATAGCCCAATAGTCCGGCCCATGTTAATAGTCCGGCCGTCCGAGGACCCCTTAATCCAGGATTCCCTCAGTAGCCCCTGAACCAGGCTTCAATGATGAGGTGTCCGGGTTCCTTCTCTGAATACTCAAAAATAGTCTTCGAACACAAGAATCGTGTCCGGCTCTGCAAAACAAGTTCCACATACAACCGTAGAGAGTATAATATTCCACGAGTCTAATCCGCTGACAACTTTTTGTAGCGTGATCACGTCACCCGCTAGTCAGTATTCGAACCGTTTTTTAGCCTGCCGCTTTATATTTCGAGATGCGGTTTCATTGGCACGTCTTGTCAAAGCAAAGATCGTGTCCCCATATTATGGGATTCTCATCAATACGGGTGTTGGTAACCCAACCGTTCTGTTGGCATGATTCCTCGGGAATAGGCATGTTTTAAGGCCTAGGAGGGACGTTTGATATCCATTGCATTTATAAAGGAGAAGAGACTCATCCTTCTTCCTTTACGCCAAGCCTTTTCAACCTCTCGCACCTCGAGTTCCAGCACCCAAAGTTCAATCCAATCACTTCACGCTTCCCAATCATGTCCGGTCCCAGCCTTCAAGGCCGATGAGTGGCCTCCTCTATCACAGAGGAGGATATCGCAAAGCTTCGGGAGGCAAGATACCTGACTGCGAAAATCGTCCACAGGCTTCCTGCTCAAGGGCAGGTTATTCCTACTCCTAGATCCAATGAGAGGGTTGTATTCATCTCTCACTTCCTCCGAGGGCTAGGATTCGCTCTTCATCCCTTCGTCCGTGGGCTCATGTTCTATTCCGGGTTAGATTTTCATGATCTAGCCCCGGATTCTTTCTTTCATATATCATCGTTCATTATCTTGTGCGAAGCCTTCCTCTATATTTCCCCACACTTCGGCTTGTGGCTCAAGACCTTTAATGTGAAGCCGAAGGTAATCGACAGGAAACAGACGAGGTGCAATGGTGCTGCAATGAGCAAGCTTGCCAATACTACTTGGCTAAAGGGCTCCTTCATACAAACATCCGACCTGTGGCAGCGGGAGTGGTTCTACATCACCGAACCCCATGGTACCAGGTGGGTAGCTACTCCTACGTTCCAATCTGGCCCTCCGTTACAGCTTGCGTCATGGATTAATAAGGGGCTGGACTGGGGATCCATCGACGAAGTGCAGATGCTGCAAAGCCGTATTCGGAGCCTCATGGAAAAGGACACCGGTCTCATCAATGTAATCCAAGTAATGCTGGTCCGACAGGTCCTACCGTGCCAGCGACGGCCTCTCCGCATGTGGGAGTTTAATCCAGAAGGACCCCGAACCTTTCAGCACCTCTCCGGCACGACGCTCGGAGGAATGTGGAAATCATTCTTTGGGACGTGAAAACTGTGGCCGGGTACTACATAGGATATCGGCCTTGACTGCAACCATCCGGATACCCGGTAAGTACTCGTCTTTCGAACACCGTTTAGTCAAATTCCTCATAACAATATACTGAGAAAATCATACTCGGCCAGGGCTGGATAAGGAAGGCGGAGAGAATTAGGTGTTCGGCCCCTCTTCCCAAAGACTCAGCCGATCCGGTGTTAACAAGGATGCTGGCTCCGGCGCCCTACCAAGTGCCGATGAGGGAAGACAAAGAGGAGAGCAGGGAGGCCCAAGGTGGCCTTCATTCTAGAGGCACGCCGGGCACTTTGTCCTGGGAGATTGGAACTTCCACCTCCGAAGGTGGAAAGGAAGGGCAAACTGACAACCCTTCTCCTCATGGGAAGAAGAGGACCACCCCCAAAGACTTGAAGAGAGAAGCTTCTAAGCGGGGGAAGATATCCCGGTCAGGGGTTTTGGTTTGGGAGGTGACGTTGACACGCAGTCGCTCCGTAAAGATAGGCCCTTAGATGAATCGTAAGTGAACAAGGGTGTTTTAAACATATCCCGTTTTCTCCTGGCTGTAAGGGTAACTTTTAAAATATATGTTTGCAGTCCGGCACGCAGCCTTCCTCAATAGTCCTCCTCTTTGGGGGATCTTCTTCTGGAGATGATGGAGAGAGCGACACCCCCACAAATCTCCCTGCCTAACAAGGAAGACGGTGCTGAGGTGTCGTCCCGGAGGATCTCTCCCGTTCAACGAGCGGTGCGAGGGATAGTGAACACCGAGCCCGGAGGTATCACTTTGGCCGCCCAGGGTCCGGGGTGTGCGGCCCCTACGGGGACCAACAACAAAGGTCCCGGACTATCCAAGTTCCGAGGGACGGCGCAATCTGTTCTGGATCCAGAGGCGCTGGATACATTGATGGACACATTGCAACGTGCGTCCATCTCAGAGGAACATTGTACCTTGATGGGTATGGTGGTTGAGAGGGTTTGTTCCGTGAAAAGCGGATTGAATGAAGCCTTTACGGGCCTGCTAAGAGGCTTCGAGGTACATAATGTAATATTTTTAATTGTGTTACAAATGCAAAATGCGCCTATGAATAGATAGTAGCCCCTGAGACTCTGGTTGGCATCCAAAGGGAGGTGATCAGAGGATCAAGAAATATATGCCTAAGAAATGATCTGACTAATCGAAACACAGGCTGTTGCATCCGTGGTGACTGCCCAAACTTCAGAGAATGCACATCTGAAGCAGAAAGTTGATGTGGCAGATGATGACATCACGCTTATTAGCAGGCGGCTCAACAAGGCACAAGGTATTTGGGGGGGCACTCAGTGTATGCAAATACTATAATATGAGCATGACGCTGAAAATTGTACACTGACATATGCATTACTGCAGACAGTGCCGCCGCATTTGAGACCCTTCGACCTGAGCTTGCCCGAGCCAAAGAGCAGGCCGGGATGAGTAATGCGGCTGCCGAAAAGGCAGCTACTGAATTAAAGGCCGAGCAGGCTGCTCGGCGCCAGTGCAGGAGAGAATATCTACTAAGGCGCTTGAGCTAAAGGATGCCGCTAGCCGATGTGACCTTCTCGAGAGAGATAACAAAACCAAAACATCTAATCTTGACAAGGCCTTACAAGAGGCGCGGGAATCATGGTCCGAGTTTAGAGCGACTCGGGAGGAGATCTGATAAGCTAGGGAGATCACGGCTGGTAAGCCCTTCTTATAGCAAACTAAATTTGGCGATCCGAAGTATGCCCTACTTAATCAGTTGTGGAGTTCTCTAGAAGCATTATTAGACCTACCAAAGAGTGTCTCCGATGCAATGCAGTCTTTCCAAATGCAAGAAGGACATGCGATGGAAAAGCTTTTTGGTCGCAATTCAGCATGCCAAACCATCCACTATTGCTGAACGAACAGATGGCCCTTTAGGCCGAGCTCCACAAGCTATCCGGATCTCCCATGAAGGACATCATAGTCCGGCTGTGGCCAACTGAGCCAATTCTGAATAGTTATTTCGGTTTGGTGCGGCGACTTGTTGATGCGATGCCGTGTATCGATGTTGTTAAGCGATCAACGTGCATAGAAGGTGCACGGATGTCCCTTGCCCATGTTAAGACGTAATGGGCAAAGATGAAGGCCACCGATATTGCAGCGCAAAGTCCACCTAAAGGCAAGGACCATAACACGCCGGAACATTATTTTTAAGATGTTCTAGAAGGTGCCCGCTTGATAGAGGGTCAGTGCTCGAAAGATATTATGTTCGAGTGAAGTGTACTGAAATTGTAAAAACAATGTTATGATATATTTAAGGCTATGTTTTTTATACGTTTGCCTAGAAAGTTTTTGGTGCCTCCTGTGGGGCCATTTTTTCATAATCTGAAAGTTTGCCAGTCGTCGGCTTCTACTCCCTCGTGTATAATGTAGGGGTGTTCGAAAAAGCACTTGATCACTCTTATCCCAACGTCTTGGTTCATGAAGGAGGTGTCAATGCGACGAACCATGCAATCGGACTATAGGGCTTTAACACTTTCACTTAGCCATAGGAGTTTGATGGTGGGTCTACGATATAGCCCCTGGTATGTACGCTATTATCCGAATACGGTGCATGGACATACGTGACCAGAAGAACGGTCCTTCGTGTAACATGGAAGGAATCACGAAGATTCCAGTGAGTCATCGAGTGGTTGACCAGCTCTCGCCGCATCATGACAGTCAGTTTTCGGCTTTCTCTACTGAGGTGCTCATCCGGACGAACCAGGACACAATCGCAGTAGTTCTCCCTTTACTACCCTAGCCGATAGAGTAGAACGTAAGGTAGCAAGCACAGGAGCCGGGCAAACCAACTATTGACCAAAGATATGATTCAGAGCTGATGCATATAAGGCCAAACTCGCGGCGCCGAACACTCCCTATAGGTGTTTGGACTTTTCAAAGTATACCAGGCCGAATACCACCCCTGGTAATGGGTCCTGGTGTCAAGGCACATGTGGCAATCTGACATGGGGAGAGAACGCAAGTGGTGAGAGAGTAAAACTCCAATAAAATATGGACCAAGCTGCTTCTATAATATCCCTTTCTAGTACGGCGAGCCGTGTACTTCCTAGGACATTGTACATGCCAGAAAACTATAAAACAAAAAGAGATAAAAAGGTTTACACGGGGTCTTAATCTAAAAAGAAACCTTAGTGCGGGGCCCTGCTGCACGTCTGCGCCGTTTTCTCCTTTGTGATGTGTCCTTGAAGGGGGTAGTGTGATGGCCATCTGTAAAGAAAAAAAGAAAAACTCTGGAAAAGAAAATCCAGTGTGGCCTTAAATAAAGTTGGTTCATTTAATGAACCTTGAAACATAACCGTAGAGTCTGAATGGGGTCGATCCGAACTATGGACTATTTGTGTGCAGTGTGCCCCCAGCGCTGCCCAAGGGATTTTAAGGGTGTACTTGTGTGTACGAGGTACGTATGCTATCGCCTTATGGGGAAGTCGATGGGGGCGTAACTGCTAATCGAGCTCAGGTTTGTCTGACCTGCCGCACTGAGGCATACTCTGGACATGTTTAGTTGTGTCCGCGGTCCTCATGACTGATGATCTGTTCGGCTTGAATAGGCTATTTTGGACTTCGGTTGCTAAGGTCGTAGTGTTCTTCTCCGTACGGAGAGAGCGCTCCATGTTTCCACTAACCATAATGGCGCCACATGGTCTAGGAATTTTGAGCTTTAAATAGGCATAATGCGGGACTGAATTAAAGCAGGCCAAGGTCGTTCTTCCGAGTAGTGCATTATAGCCACTTCGGAACGGAGCTATGTCGAAGATTAGCTCTTCGCTTCAAAAGTTATCGGGAGAGCCAAATACAACTTCCTATGTTAAAGAGCCCGTGCAGCGGGCTTTGACTCCCGGTATAACTCCTTTAAAGGTCGTGCTGCTTGGCTTGATTCTTGACGATTCTACCCCCATCTTGCGGACAGTGTCCTGATATATCAGATTTAGGCTATTGTCGCCGTCCATGAGGACTCGAGTGAGATGATACCCATCGATTATTGGGTCGAGCACTGGGGTAGCGGAACCCCCATGATGGATACTAGTCAGGTGATCCCTGCGATCAAAGGTGGTCGTATAGGCCACCCATAGGCTGAATTTGGGGGTAACAGGCTCAACGGCATAGACTTCTCGGAGTGCGCGTTTGCGCTCCCTCTTTGTGATATGAGTGACATAGATCATGTTCACTGTTTTGATCTCCGGTGGAAATTTCTTCTGTGCCCTCGTGTTCAGCTAGCGAGATTCATCCTCGTCTTCGCTCTGAGGTCCCTTCCCCTTGTGTTCGGCGGTGAGCTTGCCGGCCTGCTTGAAGACCCAACAACTGCGGTTGGTATGGTTTGCGGGTTTAGCAGGGGTGCCATGGATCTGGCAGTTCCTGTCTAATATTTTGTCTAGGCTGGATGGACCATCTTTGTTTCCTTTAAATGGTTTCGTCCACTAACCGGATCTGGAGCCACTGAATCCGGCATTTACTGTTCAATCATCTGGGCTTCCCTCATTGTTTCGACGTTTGTTTTTGATAGGTCGTGGCTTTCCATTGCCATCCCTGACTTCGGATGTGTCGGGTTCGCTGGTGCTGCTACGAGCTAACCAGTTGTCCTCGCCCGCGTAAAAATGGTTCATGAGTGTAGTTAGGGCTATCATCGTCCTAGGTTTTTCCTGGCCGAGGTGTCTAGCTAGACTTTCGCCCCGGACACTGCGCTTGAAGGCCGCTAAGGCTTCGGCGTCCGGGCAATCAATGATTTGGTACTTCTTAGTGAGAAACCAGTTCCAAAGCTTACGGGGTGATTCCCCGGGTTGTTGGATTATGTGACTTAGATCGTCAGCGTCCGGGGGGCGGACATAATTCCCTTGAAAATTGGCCTGAAAAGAATCCTCAAGTTCTTCCCAACTTCCAATGGAATTTTCTGGGAGGCTTTTTAGCCAGTGCCGAGCTGGTCCTTTCAGCTTGAGGGGTAAGTATTTGATGGCGTGGAGATCATCTCCGCAAGCCATGTGGATGTGAGGAATAAATTCTTCTATCCAGACCGCCGGATCCGTCGTTCCATCATATGCCTCGATGTTTACGGGTTTAAACCCTTCTAGAAATTCGTGATACAGCACCTCATCGGTGAAGCACAGGTGGTGCACAGCACTCTTGTATTTGACTGTGTCGTGGCGTGGGTTCGACGGTTGTGATGTTCGGTATCGACTCCGAACTGGTATATGACCGGCGTATTTGGCTTGATAGCCACAATCCCGTGTTGGGTAACGGTCCCTAGATCCATAAATGGATCTGGCTTTACCAGCCTTTTTGTCTAGGTCCTTACGTAGATCGTGTTTCTGGTCCTGAGCCGCAACCTCCCTTCCTTTATGGGGAGGCGGTGCGGGCTTGTGTATGGCATTTCTAGCTGCTCTGTCTCGTCCACGAGGTGGTTAGTCTGGCTTGTCGGTCGTATTGTTTTTCGGCGGTATAGGCACAATAGCCTCGTCGTCGAATTCGGGCAGCAGTTTACGCTTAGGATAGCCCCTTGTTTGGAGATTATAGCCATATTTTTCCTCACTGTCTAGCACTTCGTTCCATCTGTCATTAAGCGTATCCTGTGTGGCTTTAATCCGCTGCTTCTGCTTCTTCAGGCTCCTTGCAGTGGCGATAAGCCTTTGATGGAGGTGTTCTTGTTCTAAGGGTTCTTATGGGACGACGAATTCGTCATCGCCCAGGCTGATCTCCTCTTCGAAGATAGGTTGATAATTGCTATCTTCGGCATCGCTGTGGTCAGACAACATCCCCGTACTGTGCTCGCCGTCTTCTCGCACACCCTGCTCCAACGCTGGGTCTATGGGGTCCTCAGCTTGGTCTGAATTATCTCCGTCGTCCGTGACAATGTGGCTGTTCTTCCCTTTGCCGGATCGAGATCGGTGCTTCTGACGCCGATGCTTGGGAGGTTCATCGACAAGCATATCATTATCGCCATCGGCCACCTTCTCTTTAAGTGTGTCCACCATGTATATATCGTATGAGGATGTAGCCGTCCATTGCCCTATGAGTGGTGGTTTTTGTGCCTGCTCCTCTCCAGCATCGTCGTCCATACCGTCGATGTCTTCGGAGACGTAATCAAGCGTGTTGGTTAAGTCTTCGACAGTGGCAATGAAGTGGGTGGTGGGTGGGAAGCGAAATTCATCACTTCCCATTCAAACCGGATATAGTTCGACTATGAGTCCCCTGACAAGGAGAGGTCTTTTAAAAAATTTAGCACATCGCCTAAAGGTGAGTGCCGGAAGATGTCCGTGGAGCTGAACTCGATGATCGGCGCCTGATCAAGTTCGATGGGCGCGGATGACGCGGTTCAGAACTTACGACCGGAGACGGATCCGAGGTTCCAAAGACGCAGGCCCCGCTCAAGGCCGGGTCTGTGTGCGGCTCCAACACTGCTGAGTCTACGGATTCCGTGGCGGGGTTGAGCCTCCCGTCCTTGGATGGTGCAGTCCGCTCCGGATTTATGGCCAGAGCGGTTATAGGTGCTATTTCCTTAGCGTGGTCCGATGACAGATTCAGGTCATGTTCATCGTGGTAGCAGGGAGCAGCCATCATGGGCTCGAATCCGTCGAAGATCAAGTCTCCGCGGATATCGGCCACGTAATTCAAGCTTCCAAATCTGACCTGATGGCCAGGGGCGTAGCTTTCGATCTGCTCTAGATGGCCAAGCAAGTTGGCCCGTAGTACGAAGCCGTCAAATACGAAGATCTGTCTGGGGAGGAAAACCTCCCCCTGGACTGCATTGTTGTAGATGATTAACGGAGCCATCAAACCTTTTGGTGACGACGCAGCGGAACTCTCAATGAAAGCACCAATTTTGGTGTCAAAACCGGCGGATCTCAGGTGGGGGGTCCCAAACTGTGCAATTAAGGCTAATGGTAACAGGAGGCGGGGAACACAATGTTTACCCAGTTTTGGGCCCTCTCTATGGAGGTAATACCCTACTTCCTGCTTGATTGATCTTGATGAATATGAGTATTACAAGAGTTGATCTACCACGAGATCGTGATGGCTAAAACCCTAGAAGTCTAGCCTATGTATTTATGATTCTGCCCTATGGACTAAACCCTCCGGTTTATATAGACACCGGAGAGGACTAGGGTTATACAAAGTCGGTTACAGAGAAAGGAACCTACATATCCGAATCACCAAGCTTGCCATCCACGCAAAGGAGAGTCCCATCCGGACACGGGAAGAAGTCTTCTGTCTTGTATATTCATAGCCCAACAGTCCGGCCCATGTTAATAATCCGGTCGTCCAAGGACCCCTTAATCCAGGACTCCCTCAACCGCCTCATCCATGGCAACAGGGCTTATCCCCCGACCTGGCCGTCTGCCGTCTAAAATATTCTTCCGTGCCGCTGATAGCCATCGCACTGGCAGCACGCTCAACGTATCAGCAGGGGCATACAGAGCGTTGCAAGAGAGGTGGTACTCTTCCATATCTGCTTAAGTTCTGGATCTCACCAGGAAAATATATCTAACTTGTTTATTATACTTGTCCCTAGCAAATCTTAGTGGCTATTTGAAAGCAAACATTGGTTGCGAAGTAGCCTTTGTCCGGTTTGCACCTTCAAATCCGCCATGGCATGGTCAGTATACTCGTAAAGCTTATGGTTTTTCCCCTTTATATTCACTACCATCAACGTAGGTGCTTCGTGTCGTGCTAGCTCTGGTCCTCAAGACCTCAACCCATCAAGTGAAACAACATGTCGCTCATAATTCCAAAGCTTAGTTGTTGATATATGAATCTGATATGAAGCTCATATATTACTAAAACAAAGAATGTTTAATTGGTCACCTAATGTTCCTATATTCGTTTAGAAAAGCATGTGCGCCACACACTAGCGGAGCTACAGTTAAAATATTGGGTGGCCTAGATGGCTTAGACTATAGGGGATCCCAAATTTTTGTACAAATTTACCTTCACTACTTTGTATATTGGACTAGGGCTGGGCGGGCCATGGCTTTGTTTTGCTCTTATGTAGCTCTTTCTTGTCGTATCGGCAATAAGAGCCCATATGGTCAAGCTAGTTCCACTTTCCTGATTTTACTCTTGATGCTTAGGGTTTTCCCCTTTTATCTACTCTACTATGATCTGCTTAGGTGCTTTCTGTCGTACTAGTAGTACTCCCCCCTTCAAGCTAAACAACACAGCACTCATAAGTCCAAAGTTGAGTTGTTCAAATATGATTGTGATATGATACTGATATTAGTTAATACATGCATTTAATTTGTTAGCTAAAGGTCCCACTTGAGTTTCCAAATGCATGTCGCGACATATAGAGAGACAGTAGAATTGCATTTCTTTGTCACTTGTTGATTGTACTTTCTTGTCCATACCAAATCTTAGTTGTTATTTCAAAGCAAACATTGGTTGCTAACTACCCTTTGCGTGGTTTGCAGCATCAAATATGCCATCCCACTGCCACGGTCAACACTATACTAATCATGCTTACGGTTTCCCCATTTTATGATGACCACAATCAGCCTACATGGTTTGTGCCATATTTGCACTGCTCCACCCATCGAGCTAAACAAGCTTAGTTGTACAAATTCGAATATGATATTATGCTCATATTAGTAAAACAGAGACATGTTTAATTGGTCAGCTAAATGTTCCTACTTCAGTTTCGAAATGCATGTGAGCCACATATGGAGAGACTGGAAGGAATAGTATTTCTCTGTGCGCTCTGGTTCATCATGGGTGGGCAACAGATATTGTATAGAAAACCTTGTAATATCTTCAATCTACTTGCTCTTCTGCTCTTCTTTAACATGATCCTCTTCTCTTCTTTAATAAGTATGTTCCTTGTTGGGAAGAGTAGTAGAGACATTTGCGGTCGACTGGTCAGGTCGAGTTGTTCTCCCTTTGTATATTTTGAACCTGTCAGGCTAGGTCGACTTGTTCTTCTTAACTATGTGTTGAAGTTGTCATATGTGAAGTATCATCACTTCTCTATCTCTCATATTTTGAGTAGTAGGCCACATTATATTAATGCACACCCCAAATTACAACATGCATGGTATCTCTCAGTAGAATTGTAGAGATAGCACAAAGGGGTTTACACGGAGGCATTATTGGATTAGAATCACTTCTGCATTACAAAGATAATGTCACTTGTTTTTATGTTTTCATGCATGTCAGGTATTGAACATGATCAAAATGAACATGATAATGGGTGCATGAGAGGAATATTGCGAAACAATCCACTGGCTAACAAACTTGGCATGGTGGAGGATGTCCTATCTTATTCACCCATCAAGGTGCTTGCTCTAACTTGGCAAGGTTGTATTTCTCGCACATATTTTGCATATGACCTCTTGCATTACTTCTACTTTGTTACACCACCATCTGCTTAGTTTAAGCATCATATATCAGTATATGCCATACCTATCAATTTTCTGTACCTATTCCATGTGTCATCATACTACGTTTTTCTAGTCAAATGTTGTTCTTCTATAATAGATGTCCAAAAGGAAGAGGGTGAGTGCAGATCCTCAAGGACTACAAACTAGGTATTTAGAAAAGGTAGTGATACCTGTTAAATCAGATACATAAGCAGCCACAGAAAACACAGGCCCAACTATACCACACTTTACCCCTACTCCATAGGCCAAACCCCTATTAGAACTGTTGAGAGCCCAGCGTCAGGTACTGTCTATGATATCAATTCAAAATTTGAACTCCTAAATTTCTGCATGTGCCTTACCTTCTCTCTTGTATGAAAACTAATTTCAGATGAATCTCCTTGCTCAAACGATCATAGGATCTCACAACAATACTGGACACTGCATTGCTCTTGTCAGTACCTCTTGCACTTTGTCAGCATACTTACACTCATTGCCATTTGATTATGTAGCATTACTGTGGCATTACTGTAAATGTTCACTTCTTTATCCTCCCTTTGCTTGAAATTATAAGATCTATATTTACTCTTAGATAAATGTAGAATTAACACAATGGATATGAAGTTTTGGATTGCTCATGTAAGTACCTGTTGTCACATACTCCCTCTGTATCGAATTAATTGTTGATCAATTGGATATATTTAGAACTTCATAGTGCTAGATACATCCATTTGAGCGACAAGTAATAACAGACGGTAGTGGTATTATTGTACTTGCATCGCGAGATAGTTGATTGTCTAGCATTACTCTGCATCTTATCTGCCCTGCCCTCCACTTCCTCCAAATTATTAGATCTACATTTACTCTTACCAAAATGTTGAATAAAGCCAATGCCACTGCACACGTTGATGTCTACATTCCTCTTGTTAGTACCTTTTGCCTTGTAACGTTGTACTTTATTAATTGCTATTTGATTATGTATCATCAGTCTGCAGCTGAGCTTCATTATCCTCTATTTCTTCCAATATTATGTGATCTATATTTACTCTTTGCAAAATGTAGAATAATGGCAACGCTTATAAAAAAGTTTCTTTGGGGAATTTTTTGAATTATCCTTCCATCAACATAGAGAAGGGCTTTGTCCAGCCCGTGTTAACATCTAATGTAGGTTCATCCTTCTCAAGCCTTCAAACTTTGTTCTAGTATAGGTTTGGATAGGCATCATTTCCTCCACTTTTGTTTACTTTGTTGTTTACATATGATTGGATGTATGCAGAACATATCCATTTATTTGCTTATATAATTGTGAAACTTGTTATGTGTCTCTTTGTTTCTCTTTCAGAGTCGTATCTCTTATGCCATGCAGAACTTTAGGGAAGATGGTGAGCCAAACCATCTTGAACAAAGCGAGATGACCCCAAGGTCCTTTCTTGATGAAGACAGTGAGTTGAAGCTACTCTCCAGCAGTTGTGAGATAACCTCTATGCAGTCCCTGCCTCAATCAGTTCGACTTCTTCAGTCTCAACTTAAAGCGGAAAGGCTTGCTTCCGCTAAGCTCCGACTTGATGTCAAAGATGCAATGAAGATCTCAAAGGACTGCCTTGCGAGCTTTGGTGCTATAAAGCTAGGGATGCAGTATCTATTTTTGACACAACTGAGGTCTCATTAGCTTGTTCGGCTGCTTGCGGTGGCCGTACCGTCCAGGCCTAATGCCTTCTGAAGTGCTCTTAGTTTTGTATATTCTTTTGTCGGCTTGTTTTTATGCACTGGTGGCGACCTTTGATGCCTTGTGTATGTAATCCGCGGTCATGTTGCACTTTATTATGCCATAATTTCTTTATTGTATAGTCAAGGTTTATTCTTGGTCGATATGCTGTAATTTAGGCCGGAAGGTTTAATGGATCTCAATGTTGTCGGTCTTCAGGCCGGTCCGTTACTCATATGGGCTAAAATGTGGGCCTATAATTATCTTGGGCCATTAGCAGGTCTAATCGTGTAGTAGTTTTCCGCCTTTAACAGGACGAGTAAAGTTCTGGCCAGCTGGGCCAGAGAATACCATGGGCTCTTAACAGGCTAAAAACTAGATTGGGCTAGCATTGATCCGAAAAATTCATGGGCCAATACAGGCCAAAACTGCCTCAGGTTTGTCCCAAATAGGACGAGCCGTTAACAGGCCAAAATATATCTCAGGCCCTTTTTGGCCCAATAAAATTATGGGCTTTAAGTAGGCCGTTACCAACGCGGGTGGTAGGCCCAACAGTGTCACGGGCTAGTATCGGATGGGCTGTAAGCAGGACGGATTCAACGCGGGTTGTATAGGCCCAACTGTTACATGGGCCATTAACAGGCCGATAGGCCAGCTGGGCTGAAATTTATCCATGACGACTATGGGTCATTAAGGGGCCTAAAGTTACTTCGGACAAGATATAGCCTAGTTTCTACATTAGCCATTAAATGGCCTAAAGTTAAACTGGGCCGACAACGTCCCAGTTGCACCACGGGCCGCTAATAGGCCGAAACTATTATCGGGACGAATTGGTAAACAGGCATTTAATAGGCTGAAATACAAACCTGGCTTAGAATGGGCCCAAAAGAACAGAGGCTTGTTAACGGGCCTGATCCGATATGGCCGTAATTTGTCCCAAAACATGATAGGCTGTGAATGGGCCTGATCTGATATGGGCCTCAATTTGACCCAAAACATGGCAGGCTGTTAATGGGCAAGCCCACAAGTGTGTGAAAAATATGGTGGGCCTTTAGCTGGTCCGACTTTTTACCTTAAATGGACCACTATTGGGCCGTGCCATGTGGTGACATATCATAGGCGTATTCCGTCCATTGTAGGGATGACATCTGCCCCAACGATGCGCCGACACGTGGTTCCTCTGGCCAATGAGAAATTTACACCTGGAAAATTCCCATTGGTCGTAGCTGTTAGCGGGTTATCGGATCCAAAACCGGACCCGATAGCTTAACAGCGACCCATTATGGTGGCTGCCACATGTAGGTCACCCTTGACGAAAGAACTTCCATGACGCACCATTTATCGGCATAGAAGTGCACACTTCCGTGATGATAATTTTGGTAATGTAATGGAACACTTCTACGACTGCACAGGTATGACTATCTTGATTCTGTCATAAAATCATCATGGATGTACATGCATGACAGAAAACATGACCTACTGTGACAAACATGTATCATCACAGAAGTGTTTCTTTTGTAGTGTTTCCACACTTGTGCTTCAGAGTAGCACCATGTGTTTCATATAGAGAATCTCCTATGTTGTCACTTTCATATATTAGTGGGAATATTTCATTATAGAACTTTTCTTGTATATTCTGATGGTTGGCTTCCTCAAATGCCCGAGGTCTTCGAGCAAGCAAGTTGGATGCACACCCACTTAGTTTTCAGTTTGAACTTTCATACACTAATAACTCTTAGTGCATCCATTGCATGGCAATACCTACTCCTCGCATTGACATCAATTGATGGGCATCTCCATAGCTCGTTGATTATTAGTCGCGTCGATGTGAGGCTATCTTCCTTTTTATCTTCTCCAAATTACCTCTACCACCATACTCTATTCCACCCATAGTGCTATATTCATGTGTTGCGCTCATGTATTGCATGGGGGTTGAAAAAGCTGAAGCGCACTAAAAAGTATGAACCAATTGCTTGGCTGACACCAGGGTAGTACATGAGCAATACTTTGTGTTAAGAAGATGGAGCATGACAAGGCTATATGATTTTGTAGGGATAACATTCTTTAGCATTGATATTTTGAAAGACATGATTGTTTGTTGGGATGCCTGAGTATTGATGTCTTTATATCAAATTATAGACTATTGCTTTGAATCACTCATGTCTTAATATACATGCCATGATTAGATTACATAATCAAGATTATGCTAGGTAGCATTCCACATCAAAAATTGTCTTTTCTATCATTTACCTTCTCAAGGATGACCAGGAATTAAGCTTGGGGATGTTGACACGTCTCCATCGTATCTATAATTTTTGATTGTTCAATGCAGTTATTCTACAACTTTCATATACTTTTGGAAACCTTTTATTATTATTTTTGGGACTAACATATTGATCTAGTGCCCAATGCTAGTTGTTGTTTGTTGCATGTTTTTTCTTTCGTAGAATATCCATACCAAACGAAGTCCAAACGCGATAAAAATTCACGCAGATTTATTTTGAAATATATGTGATTTTTTGGAAGAAGAATCAATGCAAGATGGTGCTCGTGGGCCCCATGAGGCACGCCGTGGTGCCTCGTGAGCCCCTCATAAGTCGGTTGACCCCATCTTTCACAACAAGAAAGATAATATCCAGAACAAAATCGTGTTAAACCTTCAGCCCAGTCGGAGTTACAGATCAACAGGAATTTAAGAAATGGTTTTCGGCCAGGAAACAGGAATGTGAAACAGAAGAGAATAGAGAGAGATCCAATCTCAGAGGGGCCCCTGCCCTCCGGGAGCCATGGAGACCATGGACCAGAGGGGAAACCCTCCTCCCAACTAGGGGGAGGCCATGGAAGAAGAATAAGGAGGGGCTCTCTCCCCCCTCTCTCCCGGTGGTGCCGAAACGCCGCCGGGGCACTCATCGTGATGGCGATCCACACCAACAACTTCACCGTCATCATAACAAACTCACTCCCCCTTTATGCAGTGGTGTAATGCCTCTTCTCCCTGCTGTAATCTATACTTAAACATGGTGCTTAATGCTATATGTTATTATCCAATTATGTATGGCCATCCTATGATGTTTGAGTAGATTCGTTTTGTCCTATTGGTTGATTGATGATCGTGATTGGTTTGAGTTTTATGTTTTATTTTGGTGTTGTCCTATGGCGCCCTCCATGTCATTCAAGTGTGAGGGATTACCGATGTAGGGTGTTGCATTACATTCATAATTCGCTTATAGTGGGTGGCTAGAGTGATAGAAGCTTACGCCTAAGTAAGGGGGTTGTTGCGTATGTGAGTAAAGAGGACTTGATAGTTAATGCTATGGTTGAGTTTTACCTTAATGATCTTTAGTAGCTGCGTATGCTTGCTAGAGTTCCAATCATAAGTTCATGTGATCCAAGTACGGAAAGTATGTTAGCTCATGACTCTCCCTCATATAAAATTGCAATAATGATTACTATCTAGTTATTGATTGCCTAAGGACAAAATCCTTCTCTTATGTTACAAAAGCTTTCTACTAAACAACTAACTTTCATTGGTCTAGTTATTGATTGCCTAGGGACAAAATCCTTCTCTTGTGTTACAAAAGCTTTGTATTAAACAACTAACTTTTTATCTTGCAAATTACTCATAGTTTATTTCTCGCTAAGTCATCTAGTTTTATTCTTGCAAACTTATCCTTACACCTACAAAATAGTGTCATACTTGTTCTAGGTAAAGCGAATGTTAAGTGTGCGTAGAGTTGTATCGGTGGTTGATAGAACTTGGAGGGAATATGAATTCTACATTTATCTCCTTGTTGGGTTTGACACTCTTATTTATCAAAAAAGCTACAATTGATCCCATATACTTGTGGGTTATTAGTTGCTCTCAAATGACAAAAGCCATGCACTAACTCAGAGCAACCACCAACTTATGGTGGAAGGGGTGTGCTATTTATAGCCAAGAGGCAATCTGACATGATATGGCTGAAATGACCCTGGGTCAATGGACAACCGACATGTGTCCAATAGTCGGATTTCAAACACACGCGGCAGCTTGACTTGGGCTCAAAGTTAAGCTGACTCAACTAACTTTGGAAGAGATTTTCTCTCATTGTCTTCGCTCAAAGACATAGGGTTTTAGGTTGAGAATCACGCCAGTTTCCTGACTTTGTTTACCTCAACCCCACTTAACAGTTCGGTGGTTCCTATGACCTAGGAAAGAAGAAAATGAACTACCAAAAGACTATGTCTTCGCGTTCCATTGTTTTCAAGTGAATGTCTTCACGCGTCATTATGTTCAATAGAATGTCTTTGCGAACCACCATTTTCTTCAATGTCGTCATACATTTTTAGGGGTCATCTCCGATGGGTAAACAGAATCAATAGGGATTTCAACTTGTGTTCTCCTATGAATCTCACAAACACATTATTCCCTCAACCAAGTTTGTCGTCAATACTACAAAACCAAATAGGGGTGGCACTAGATGCACTTATAGTGATGATGTTGGATTAACACAGTTTTCCTCTGGGTCCGAGCTCCAGGCCTCCCCTAATTGGTTAGGCTCACTGATCTCGAGCGATCAATGCGTCGAGTCATGGTTCGCCTGTGCGCAGAGGTCCTCGTTCGAGTTAGAGGACGGGGCACGAGGTTTGTACATAGATTCCGTATCGTTACCCTTTGATCCTTGAGAAGAGAGGGGCGATCCAATGTGATCGTGATTTTCGGGTGATCTGATGCCTCGAAGGTCTAAAATAGTAGGTATGCTACTTTGAGCATGATCGTTAGTCGATCCTTCCATCATTCCGGAGTGACCAAACAGCGGGACCTGCATGGGCGACCAATATCGGTGCTAAAACGATGGATCTCAGGTAGGGGGTCTTGAGCTGGTGATCTGAGAACGATGGCCACAAGGGGGAAACAGGAGACAATGTTTACCCAGGTTCGGGCCCTCTTGAAGAGGTTAATCCCTACGTCCTTCTTTGATTATATTGCTGTGGCAGAGTATTGAGTATAAGATGATCTACCTCAAGATCGTATGTTGTGTTCTAAACCCTAAGGAGAGTAATTGTCCCTCTAAATACTAAACTCTGCGGCTCAAACACACATCGGGGGGCACCTAGGTTACACATATGGTATGTTGCCAATCATGTGATGAGGACATCAATACCATGGTTACACCCACAGCCCCTGCTGCTATACATATTGGACCAATTACTAGAGCTCGTGCATGCTAATTGAATTACCAAGTACTTACGTTTCTTGGTAACAATTCTAATGTTCCTGAGAATATGATGTTGCCTAAATTGGATACATTTGTTTTGCTTACAAATGAAGGGTCTAGCTTGCACAAGAAAGATGAACCTTGGAGCAAGTTTAGGCATGGAGATGATGGCATGCGCAAGGGGAACAAGAACGGAGTTACAAGTGATGATTTTAGGACTTTGAAGCCACCATAATGAGTGCATGAAGCCTTGGACGAAATATACAAGATGCCACTTCATAAACTTCGTCCAGAGGCTATTCTAGATGTCGCGTCACCTTATTATTGGGCTAGGCCCATGTAATTTTGAAATACTTGAATATAGGTTGTTTTTAGAGTCTGTATGTGTGGGGAAACAAGAGTTAGGGTTGGTTTCAGACCCCTCCTCCAAGGGCCACTAAATTCCCCCCTCTTCCTCCATATATACAGCCCTTAGGGCATCGTTTAGACTTTGGGTTTTGTTTAGATTAAAAGTTCGCCATAGCTGCTACTTCGTGTACTTTGTTTGTGTTCAATGACTAGACGAAGATATCACAGAACCACACTTTCATCAATAAAGTTTTCCTCTTATATTCGCAATATCTAGATTGCAATCTTTGTTTCTTGCTTGTTCTTTGTTTGCTCGCATGAAATAGACCCTTGTGGTCAGGTTGATCATGCTCCGACGTGGTCAATAACTGTCGGTGTTCTAGATATGGGGGTATCTAGACTTGCCTGCCTACGGCCCACCATGTGGTTCCATCAACGGCCTGGTACAGCCCAGCTTCAGCGTCAACAACACAAGACCCTCGCAAGGTGCCAAACCTCACAAGGCAGACGAAACCAAGACCCCCGAGGGGATCAGCCTCCTCAGGCTAGCTCCCGAGGGGCGGAGAGTTCTATGCAAAGTGCACCTCACGAGGCTCAGCTAACGTGAGCAATGACGACCAAGGCCAGGTGGGCGCCAGGCGGGCGCAGAGCACCAGTTTCCCCTTCGGTGCAAGGGAGGCAAACCACAGGCGCGGAGTACCGAGGAACCAGCCAAAGGTTTCCATTCTGGTGCAATAAGACCAAGACCGCCAGGACGGCAGGACGGAGGTCATCACCGAGCCCACCGCAGCGTCACGACCAGGGGCTTTTCACAGGCAAAGACCACTTAGTCAGGATAAGCTGTACTACTTGTCCCCCTTTAAATCTGGCTATTGTGGGATCCCTTCCCGCCAACATTTGGGAAGAGGACCAAGGCCACTATAAATAGGACTTAGCCACCACCATAGAGGGGGTCGGGTCCACTTTCGTATGACCACCTCACCAGCTCACTTGAGCTCAAGAACACCTCACCTCCGGAGGCCAGTTCACCCACTATACTAGTTCATCCTGAGCCCCTCGAAGCAATCCACCAAAAACGCTGGAGTAGGGTATTACACCGCAAGGTGGCCCGAACCAGGATAAACTGCCATGTCTCTTTGTATTTTCGAGCTCGAGCCGCTAGGCCTAGGAGGATTGCGAGTAGGCAGGCTGGGTAGGTTGAAATATCCGCACACACCCCAGAGTTCGAACCTTTCAAGGGTTTGCGGAACCCATAATCCGACATTGGCGCGCCAGGTAGGGGTTCGTCGGATCTCCTCCTCCGTCGATCGATCCACCGTCACTCTGATACCTCCATGGCCGATGCACGTAGGGCTCACGCCGAGCGTCAGGCCGCAGTCGCTGCTCGCGTTGCTCAGACGGCTCCTGCGGGCGATGGTTGTGCTCGTCGTGCTCCATCTTTGGTGGCCAACGCCACCACAGGCCCTGCCGGCCACGAGCAGTAAGCTTCTTTGATGCGCCACGACGGGTGCACCACCACTCCGTCACTGACCTCGGCAGCTTCATCCTCCCACACACGTCATGGCCCAGTGAAAGCGCAGGCCACTCTGCTCATGGCGCGAGAGCTCCTTCGCTACCGCCTAGTCGATGACTTCTATGAGGAGTGGCTCGAGCGGATTGTGGAACTCGTCAGCGCGGCTGGGGGCTCCGCTACACCAGCCCGCTCACTGCCTTAGCAGCCGCCTACCACGGGCGACATGGCTCACAGGGCTCCTCCACCACCTCCAGCCCAGGGCATCATCATCGAGCCAAGGCGAGTGGCACCACGGCGTGACCCGCCGCACCAGGCGCCTGCGTAGGAAGAGGTGAGCTGCCAGGTGGTGCAACGGCCTCAAGGGGAAGCGTGTGTACTTCCTGCACCCCCACGTCAAGCCCGCGTGCCACCACAGGAGGTGGCGGCATGTGTGCACTAGAACCAGGTTCCACCTCCTCGGCGGGCCCCGTGGCCACAGCAGGATGTCGCGCGTTCACCTTGGAGCTCCGCAACGTCATCTGGCCGAGAAAGTTCAAACCTAACCTGCCCCCACGCTACGACGGCACCATCGACCCTGCCGAGTTCCTGCAGCTCTACGAGCTGAGCATCAAGGCGGCCAGCGGTGACAAGAAGATCATGGCGAACTGGTTCCCGATGGCCCTCAAGGATGGTGCGTGTTCTTGGCTCCTGCCTCTCCCCGTGGATCGGTCTCGTCCTGAGAGGAGATGCGCGGCCGCTTAATCGCCAACTTCCAGGGCACTCGCGACTGTCCGCCGGCAGCGGGTGACCTGCATCGCATCAAGCAGCAGCCAGGAGAGACCCTGCAGAAGTATATCTAGCGCTTCAACAACGTTCGCCTCAAGATCCCCAAGGTGTCGGACGAGGCCATCATTTCGGCATTCACTGATGGCATCTGCGATGTCAAGGTGAAGGAGGAGCTCGTCATCCACAAGGACCTATGCACAGCCCTGGAGATGTTCAATCTGGCGAACAAGTGTGCAAGGGCTGAGGAGGGGCGCCTCTCCCTCCTCGAGCTCCCCGATGCTGACCCAGAAGACAAGAAGGCCAAGGACGTGAAGCACAAAGGGCCGACCGTGCTCGCGGCCGAGCTAGAGATGAAGCGCGGCTGCGACCACCCCGAGTTGTCCAAGAGCAACTGACCGTTGTGCGTCTTCCACAATGTCCACAGCCACAACACCAACGACTGCGAGGAGCTCAGGGCCCTCCATGATGGGCACCTCGGTCGATGCCCCGAGCGCAACGATCTGGGCTACGTCCATGGAGGTGTCCGAGGTGGAGGACGCTAGGACGGACGCGGTCATCGCCAGGAGTGGCGCGACCACCCTTGGGAGGACCGCTGGCAGGGCCAGCCTCGCGAGGGTGGAGGGAGCAGCCTCGAGAGGATCGTCCTCAGGGCAATGCCAGCCTTCCTCCACTGCTTCCGCCACCAAGAAGGAACAAAGATCACCACCAGGACAAGGGGGCTGGGGGCTTCCAGGAGCCTCTGGCCATCGCCCGCATCCTTGGTGGCTCGCAGGCCCCGGCTTCCTACCGCATCTTCAAGCAGTTCGTGCATGAGGTGAACACGGCGCTCCCCAAGCCCGAAGCAACTCGCCCGCTCAGGTGGTCCATATGCGCTATCACCTTGAGCTCCTCAGACCAGCTGAAGTGCGCGGCCACTGCCAGCACACTCCCCATGGTCTGCTCACCCGTCATCAGCAACGTGGTCGTCACCAAGACTCTCATTAATTGTAAGTGCATCTAGTGCCACCCCTAGGTGGTTTTGGAGTATTGACGACAAACCTGGTTGAGATACTAATGTGTTTGTGAGAATTGCAGGATAACACAGGTAGTAGTCCCACCTTGATTCGGTTTACCTACCGGAGATGACCCCTAAAAATGTGTGAAGACATTGAAGACAATGGTGGTCTGTGAAGATATTCACATTGAAGACTATGACACGAGAAGACATTGAGTGAAGACTATGGAGCACGAAGAATTAGTTGTTTCGTTGTTTCCTTTTCTTCTTTGTGAGTCATAGGAACCACCGCACTGTTAAGTGGGGTCCAAGTGAACAAAGTCAGAGTGACTGAAGTAATGCTCAAACCAAATCCTATGTCTTCGAGTGAAGACAATGAGAGCAAATCTTATCATGTGTCGGATAAGTCAGCTTTTCTTGTAGCCCAAGTCAAGCTGCCGCGTGTGTTTGAAATCTGACCGTTGTGACACGTGTCAGTTCCTTAATGACCCAGGGTCATTTCGGACATATCCGGTCGGGTTGCCTAGTGGCTATAAATAGCCCACCCCTACACCATAAATTGGTGGCTGCTTAGAGTTAGTACATGGCTTTTGTCGTTTTAGAGCAACCCACCGCCGAAGCTTTCGAGAGAGAATCCTTGCGAGGACAAAGCCCAAACCACCCAGAGCCCAAAGAGTGTTTGGCATCACTGAAGTCTTTCTGTCCGAGTGATTTGAAGACTTGTTACACTTGAGGACTGTGAATCCTCCAGCCGATTAGGCGTCGCGGTCTGAGCATCCAAGAGCCATTGTGGATTGCCGGTGAACGAAGTCTGTGAAGGTTCGGAAGTCTACCTTGAAGACTTACCAGAGTAATTGGGCGGGGACTATGTGTCCTTAGCTCAAGGGGAATAAGGTGAAGACGCGGTCTTCTGAGTTGAATCTCAGCCTCCCTAACCATACGTACAGTTGTCACAGCAACTGGAACTGGTCGGACAAATCCCTGTCCTTCTGAAGCCACTGGTTCTATCTCTTACCTCTCTTTACTTACAGTTTGTCTTCGTGAAGTCATTGCCAACTTGCATTATCTGTTTGACTTCACTGTGTGACTATCTGTTCTGATTGGCTTCATACTATCTTCCATCCTGATCTTTACTACCTAGCTGCTATTAGTCATCGTGCTTTCACTATATTGAATACTTGACTATGGCTCGCCTAGTGTAGTCTACCTTCTGCTGCATTCGAATAGTGTTGTTTATATTGTATGTCTTCGAAACTCCCATGTTTTGAAGACTTTCATAAAAATCGCCTATTCACCCCACCCCCCTCTAGTTGATAACTCTCCCTTTCAATTGGTATCAGAGCAAGGTACTCCCTTGTTCTGTGTGATTCGGTTTAACCACCTGGAGTTTAGCTATGTCGACTGTAGGGATAATCAAAGTCTCCACTGCGTGCCCCATCTTTGATGGCACTGAATATCCCTACTGGAAGAATAGGATGCGCATGCATCTTGAAGCCATTGATGTCGATCTATGGTATGTCGTCAAGAACAGCGTTCCCAAGACAGGTGAAGGCGTCACCCCTACTGATGTCAAGAAGTTCATTCAACTGGACTCTATTGCCAAGAACATCATCTGTGGTCACCTTACCAAAGGACAGTATGGCCGTGTGAGTGCTTTGGAAACGTCTAAGCTAGTCTGGGACTGGCTCTCCAAGGTCAATGAAGGCGTCTCAACTCAGCGTGGTCAACGTATCAGTACTCTCCGCAACCTCTTCAACCGCTTCAAGAGACACGACAACGAGAATGTCCAGCTCACATTTGATCGCCTCACTGATATCACAAATGAGCTCCAAGCACTCGGCGCCACTAAGATCATGAAGCATGAGATATTTAAGACACTACTGAGATCTCTTGACAGCTCATTTGACACCTTAGCCCTGATGATACAAGAACGCTCTAATTTCAAGACTCTCGATCCATCTGACATACTTAAGAGGCTCAACACACATGAGTACCAGCTATCTGAGAAACGAGATATCTATGGCCCCAACTATGGCCGAACTCGAGCTTTGAAGGCAAAGGCTATTGCTTCCTCATGTGAAGAAGAATCTGACTGCAGTTCTGGTGATCCTGAAGACATTGGAAAGGAGCTTGCTATGCTTGTGAAGAAGTTACAGAAATTCACCAAGAAGAAAGGCTTCAGAAAGTCTTCACGATCCAGCTCAAGGAATGATGAAGCTTTTGCCTATGATCACAAGAATAGAACCTGTCACAAGTGCAAGAAACTTGGTCACTACATCTCTGAGTGCCCACAGTGGGACAATGAGAAGAAGAAGAAGAAGAGCAAAGAATATGATTCTGATGACAAGAAAAAGAAGAAATCCTCAAAGTCTTCTTCTTCCAAGTCTTCTTCCAGATCTTCATCACACAAGAAGAGCTCATCTGGCAAGGCTCGTGCTTTTGTTGGCAAGGAAATGGATTCAGAGGAGGAGTCAACTTCAGAGGAGGCGGAGGTGGAGTCTGAGGGGGAGTCTGACTTGGGTGTTGCGAGTCTGGCTCTAGCTACTGCCTACGTCGCCAAGTCCATCTTCAACACTGAAGACAATGGCTCCGTCACCAACACTGATGATAACGTCGAGGACGACTCGCCTCCCACCTACTACTTCATGGCACGTGGTGCCAAGGTAAAATCACGCGCTGCTTACTTTCAAACATCTAGTGAAGATGACTCTGATGGTGAATCCAACCTAGCTATAAAACACTTGCTAAAATTGCAACTGAACAACAGAAAGCTATGGAACATACTCAAAAACTGTTAGACAAAAGCGATGACCTGTCGGACACGGAAATGACCAAGTCTAAGTCCTTAATTGAACACATAAAAATCTTCATATTAAGTACCAGGAACTTGAAGGTCGACATGAATCGCTCACAACTTCTCATGAAAAGCTTTCCTGTGATTATCTTCAAAGGAAGCAGGAACTTGAGAAATTGAGATCGGATCATGAAGATATTCAAAAGGAAAATGAGTCACTTCGCGCCCAACAGATCAGTCCCGCTCAGGAAGGATTTGAACCACCATGCCTAAAATGCATTGAGCATGATAACGCTGCTTCTGTTGCTGAATGTTCTATCGCTGCTATTGTTGCAATATCTTCAACTTCTGATGTGGTAACTAACCCCTCTACTGAGGATACCACTACTATTGCTGATGAGAATGCCAGGTTGAAGACACTGCTTGAGACAGGGATGTACAAAAGTCTCAAAGGACATCAGACACTGTGTGATGTCCTCAAAAAGCATATTCTAAACCGAAACCCTAGGAAAGAGGGTGTTGGGTTCAAGAGGAAAATGAAAGTTGATGGATCATACTGGAAGCCTGAGCAGTACCCCAAAACCACTTGGGTTGCTGCAAAGGAACCTCCAGTTGACCCATCCACCTTATCTGGTTTCATTTGTGCTAACCCCATTATCATTGATGAATCCTTTGATGCAAACTATAAACTGTTTAAGAATCAGAATGGTGAAGTGTTTGCCAGGTATATTGGTACTAACTGCAGGAATGGGCCACCTTTGAAGAAGATATGGGTCCCCAAAAGTTATCTTGAGAATCTTCCTCTGAATGTCATCATGACACCACCCGTGAAGAAGACAAACCCCATACCAAAGGATTCATATGGTCCAAAAAGATTCATACAGACCGAGGACTCATCTGAGTCAACCTAACGTCAATGTTTTTGCAGGGAAATCATACTCAGACCCATGAATATGAGCGTGTTTCTTCAAACCACTATGTTCATAGAACAAAGAATTTTTCTGCTTATTCCTATGAGTATTATTCACCTCCTGCAAGGCTATTTACTAGGGATCCAAAGCCAAAATTCTCATATGTTGCACTTAGACTCATTGCTTCTAAGCCACCCCTGAAAATGTGGGTGGTTAAGAAAACGTAACTCTCTTTTGCAGGGTAAGGTCTCCAGCCGGAAATCAAAGGCATATGAAACTTATGTTGGGGAGCTTAAACATCTTGCGGGGTGCAAGATAAAATGCCCAAATGGTCTTACTATGTACTTCGTTCCAAGATTCCTTGATACTCACCCTATCTATCCTAACCAAGATCTGAATTTTCACTTGTTCGTCAAATGTTTATGCTTCACAACTCGCTTGGTGAAGCCTATCCCCCAAATTGCACTGTAGACTATGACACCTCATACTTCAGAATGGATTATGGATAGTGGATGCACTAACCACATGACGGGGGATTGATGTCTTCTGATGGATTCAACGCTACGTCCATTAGACAAAAGTCACATCACATTTGCTGACACTAGTAAAAGCAAGGTATTGGGTCTAGGCAGAGTTGCTATATCAAGGGATCAGCACATCGATAAAGTGATGCTTGTTGAATCCCTTGGTTTCAAGTTAATGTCTGTCTCAATGCTTTGTGACTTAAATATGATTGTGCTATTTGGAAAATATTGATTCCTTGTACTGATGGAATTTGACAAGTCTCTAGTCTTTGAAGGGTATCGGAAAGACGATCTATATATGGTAGATTTCTCAGCAGGACCACAGATGGCCGTATGTCTTCTAGCAAAGGCTTCAGAATGCTGGCTCTGGCATCGAAGGCTAGGGCATACTGGCATGAAGAATTTGCACACTCTCGCGAAGAAGAAGCATGTCGTGGGCATCGAAGGCGTCAAGTTCAAGAAGGACCATCTATGTGGCGCCTGCGAAGCTGGAAGGATGACTAGGGCCAAGCATCCCTCAAAGACAATCATGACTACATCTCAACCCTTCGAGCTGCTTCACATGGATCTATTCGGCCCTACTCAGTACTCTACTCTCAATGCTACTGCTTGCCTCTATGGCTTTGTAATTGTTGATGATTACTCTAGATATACTTGGGAGCACATAATTCTCTACAAGACTGAAGTGCAGGATGTCTTCAGACAATTTGCCAATCATGCCATCATGAACTATGGCATTAAGATCAAGCACATCAGAAGCGACAATGTCACTGAGTTCAAGAACACCGGACTCGACCTCTACCTGGATACACTTGGTATCACACATGAGTTCTCTGCTCCTTATACACCTCAGCAGAATGGCATCGCCGAGCGCAAGAACAGAACTCTCATTGAGATGGCCCGAACGATGCTTGATGAGTACAAGACTCCACGGAAGTTCTGGCCTGAAGCCACTGACACTGCTTGCCACATCATCAACCGAGTTTATCTTCACAAGCTTTTGAAGAAAACATCCTATGAGCTCCTAACTGGTAAGAAGCCACATGTAAGCTACTTCAGAGTATTTGGAGCTAGGTGCTGGATCAAGGATCCACATCACACTTCAAAATTTGCACTGAAAGCACATGAAGGTTTTATGCTTGGTTATGGAAAAGATTCGCACTCCTACAGAGTCTTCAACCTCTTTCACTATAAAGTGGTTGAAACTGTGGATGTGCGGTTCGATGAAACTAATAGCTCGCGAAGAGAGCACCTACCAAATGTGCTAGATGAAGTACCTCCAAGTGAATCCATCAAGCAGATGGGAATTGGAGATATCACACCCTCTAAGAATCAATCTGAAGAGGAACTTGTCATTTCTGCACCTAATCAACCTGAAGACAATGCTCAGCCTGAAGACAATCCCCCAAATGATGACATTGATCAGCATGAGCAAAATCTTCGTCCTTCTCATCCTCGAGTTGCAAATGAAGTTCAGATTGAGAAGATAATCGACAGCTTGAATGCACCTGGTCCACTCACTCGTTCTAAAGCAACCCAAAGAGCAACACAGCTGACCAACTTCTGTGGACATTTTGCATTTGTCTCAATCTCTGAACCCAAGAAAGTTGATGAAGCCTTCATGGAACCTGAATGGATTCAAGCTATGCAAGAAGAGCTTCAACAATTCGAGCTGAATAATGTGTGGGAATTGGTCAAGCGTCCTGATCCTCGGAAGCACAATATCATTGGCACCAAATGGATATATCGCAACAAGCAAGATGAGCATGGTCAAGTGGTCAGAAACAAGGCGCGTCTCATTGCTCAAGGTTACACTCAAGTGGAAGGAATTGACTTTGATGAAACATTTGCTCTGGTGGCAAGACTTGAAGCGATTCACATACTGCTAGCCTATGCAAATCATCACAACATTCTTCTGTATCAAATGGATGTGAAAAGTGCTTTTCTCAATGTAAAGATAGAAGAAGAAGTATATGTCGCACAACCTCCAGGCTTTGAGGATCCAAAACATCCTGATATGGTATACAAGCTCAACAAGGCACTATATGGCCTCAAACAAGCCCCTCGAGCTTGGTATGACACGCTTAAAGACTTCCTGAAGAGCAAAGGCTTCAAACCTGGTTCACTAGATCCTACACTCTTCACCAAGACATATGATGGTGAACTATTTGTGTGTCAAATCTATGTGGATGACATTATCTTTGGATGCACCAACAAGAAATATAGTGATGAATTTGGTCACATGATGCAAGAGCAATATAAAATGTCCATGATGGGCGAGCTGAAGTTCTTTCTGGGTTTTCAAATCCGTCAGCAACTCAACGGCATCTTCATATCACAAGAAAAATATCTCAAAGATTTCCTGAAGAAGTTTGGAATGCAAGATTGCAAAGGATACACGACGCCAATGCCAACCAAAAGTCATCTGGGACCCGACGACAATGGTAAAGAGTTCGATCAAAAGGTATATCGCTCCATGATTGGTTCTTTACATTACTTATGTGCATCTAGGCTAGATATAATGCTTAGTGTTTGCATGTGTTCCCGATTCCAAGCGGCACCAAAGGAATTGCATCACTTAGCTGTGAAGTGAATTCTTCGATATTTGGCTTACACCCCATCACTAGGATTATGGTATCCAAAGGGCTCAGTGTTTGATCTAGTTGGATTCTCAGATGCTGATTATGCTAGTGACAAGGTTGATCACAAGTCCACATCAGGCACATGTCACTTTCTGGGATGATCTCTTGTCTGTTGGTCTTCAAAGAAGCAGAACTGTGTATCTCTCTCTACTGCTGAATCTGAATACATTGCTGCTGGATCTTGTTGTGCTCAACTTCTTTGGATGAAGCAAACTCTCAAGGACTATGGAATCCATCTAAAGAATGTGCCTCTTTACTACGATAATGAGAGTGCTATCAAGATTGCAAACAACCCAGTTCAGCACTCAAAGACAAAGCACATTGAAGTTCGTCATCACTTTCTCAGAGATCATGTTATGAAGGAAGATATTGATATCATGCACGTCAAGACAGAAGAACAGTTGGCTGATATCTTCACAAAGCCCTTGGATGAGAAAAGGTTTTGCAAGTTGCGGTGTGAGCTAAATATCTTGGAATCCTCAAATGTCCTGTGAATGAGCACACATCCTAACACTTATGCATTTTGATGACTTAGATGTGCAACACACGAAGTAATGTATATCTTCAATCAATGAAGACATACACTCTAAGTGTGAATACATTAATGTGGAATTTGACTTCGGAGCGCCACGATAATTGTGTGCCATGTATGGGTCTAATACTTCCTATACGGTGGGTAACGCCACCACCAAATTTTCATTTGAAGTGTTTCTCTTGGCGTTATGTTTGCATAGTTTTCATATTGGATTCATATTCATCATTGGCGTATATTCAAGTTTATCTTCAATTGGTTAAATTGGACTAGTACTATATATATCTATCTGTGTTATGTCCTCTACAGCATTCACTTATAGCTATAGCTTCGTGTTGAATCTTTTGAACTAAGTGAATGTGATCGGACCCTAACCTATCTATGCTTCTACCTCAACTCTATCTGTCCAAGTCATATGCATTCTATTGAAAAATGTCGATTGTCTTCACTGAGACCTTGTTAGCTGACGTCAATCTGACAAACATTTATATCTGTTTTTAATGCTTTATCCTATTTGCCTGAAACCCGGGGAATTCGGAACGACCACCCCGACAATCCAGGCATGCGTGGGAACATGGAACAACTCCCAAGGTGTTGCATGCTTGCCACGTGTCCGTCAGATGTGAACCGCCAGGGGCACCTGCGTAATTGTGATGTGTCATCTATGTCCTTATAAATACCCGGCACGTCTCAGTCAAAAATTCTTCTTCCTTCTCGCCACCTCTCGCAAACCCTAGCGCCTCCACTAGCTCTCGACGACATCGGCGGCGAAGCGCTTATCTGCCGCGACTTCCTCGACGCCGTCCTAACGTCAGCCGCGGACCTCGTCTTCTCCGCCGTCGCCGTAGGTGTCTTCCGTCGCCAAGTTAGGGCATGGGAGATTGAACTGTTTGGCTTCCACGTTCGCCCCGTCTAGCAGTTCTTCATGTGGTAATTAAAGTTTACCTTTTACAGTCTTTTTGATCTGATAGATTCACCCATCTTTCCTAAAAGTAGTTTCTAGATCTCCAAACTTGAATCTATCTCATTCTGCATCTCATATTCCGCCTAGTCTATTCACTTATGATTCCTTACAAGTTAGATTCCTCACTTGTACTTATTCTTGGATTTGTACAACTCTGGAACTAACTCTCATCAAATAAGTGAATGTCTTCACGTTGTGAGGTCAATGTCTTCAAACTGATTTATCTTCAAAATCTTCTGAGAATGCATATGACCTCTTCCCCTTCCCTCGCACCTCTAATGCTGTCATAGGTATATGTCCATGGGAGAATCCCTCGGTTCTCATAGTCTGCATTCGTTTGCAGAATTCTTGCAGAGTCACATCAATTCACCTGAAGCTAGTTCTTGTCTAACTAGCCACTTGAAGCCATTGCACGTATTGAAGCCCTTCAGCTTAAACTTCATGGCAACTAAGAAGTCGGCACGAAAGGGAGGCAGACATCACCGTGGTAACACTTCCAAGGATTTGCCTCCAGATTTGCACGAGCTGTACAAAATAGACCCTGAGGAAACCTATACCGGTCGCAAGAATCGAATCCAGTGGATTCGACGATATTGGGCAGAAGAGTGGTTCAAATACTGCTTCATCACTGAAGAATATGCAGAGAAAAATGCCACCAAGGGACCCTAGGGAGATATTGTGTATAAAAATCTTCAACCCCAGTCCCTTCCTGAAACCATCCAACGAGAATTCTATCCGTGCATGATTCGCGGACCGCGGCCTGAGAACGCTGATCCGTCTTCTTTGCTGTGGTGCCGTGAAGACCATCTGTTCAAGCGCAACTACCAGTTCGCGAAAGGCTCAGCTGCGAAGAACAAGAAGGCTCTAAGGCTCGACTTCAACCCCGGTCCTTCCTCACCTCGGGACGATGGCACCCGCGAAGCCAATCAGAACAGGATCGACCCCTTCTACAACCTTGATGGCCTCATCACCCATATTACTGTCCAAGGTGCCAAGGTGGATCATTCTGATGATGATGCTGACACTGATGAAGCTCCAGCTCCTACTCCAAAGCCACGGAAGCAAAAGAAGGCTAAAGCTTCAAAGTCATCTGCTGCTCCAAAAGCTTCGCGGGTGAAGCCATTGGCAACTGCCCCTCCTGCTCCTAGTAACACCTCTGAAGATCTCTCTCGCATCTCCAAAAGGCGTGAGAAGACACAGAAGAAACCTGCTCAGCGACTGAGTCAAGCACTGACACCTGCTGCCGTTCTGAGGAACAAATCTGAAGCCATTGATTTGTCTTCAGATGAAGAATTTGGCAATGATGCCCTTGAGCAGCTGATCAAGAGCAAGCAAGAGCCGGAGATCTTCAATGATCTGCCCCTCTTTGATGTGAACATCTTGCATAGTTTCATTGATGAATGGTTCGACAATCAAGACCTCAGCTTTGATGATCTTCAACTCCCCATTGGCATCAGCGTCTCCTTCCAAGGCGCCATTGCTCCTGAGCTGGCTCTGGCTCAGCGAATTGTTGAACTGAAACACAAGATTGATTTTGAGAAGGGAGAGTTCAAGAAGCATGTGGCCAAGCTGAGTGTGGCTGATGTCCAAAAATTCAAGGTGATGCTCAATGACCTCAAGGAGGCATTTCGCAAGAAACGTGAGGAAGCCAAAGGCTCAAGAGAGCGCATGAAAACTCTTGCTGCCAAGTGTGTTCAGGCTTACAACGAAGCTGAAAAGCGCAAGGCTCTTGGGCGTCCTGGTATTGACCCCAAGATGGCTTCCAAGCACAAGAAGAAGCACACTGTGGCCCGAATGGAAGCTCCACAGCGGGAAGAACCTCACATTGTCTTCCCAGCCAGCATGACAGGCTCGAAGCCTAAGGTCTCCACAGTGGCTTCACAACAGCAGAAAACCAAGGCAGCTGAAGCCGAAGCCAGAAAGCACAAAACCAAGAACACCACAGATGACGCGCCACCCCTCAAGAAAAGGAAGACCAAGAAAAGAGATCGGGCTGCTCCCAAAGAGCCCCTTGTTGTTGAACCTATTGCGTTTGCTCCCCCTCCATCTGCAAATCAAGAGCATCGATTGATTGTTCATGAGCCTGCTTCCACAGAGGCTCCTGAAGCTCAAGAGGTTCTAGTCATTGACCCCATCGCGACTGAAGACATTGGTCCCCAATACAATGTAGAAGATGATGAAGCCCTTCCTCAGATCCAGCGCCACACGGTATCATCGCCTGTTCGCACGAACAGCAAAACCATCAGTATTGGTCGTCCTCTGATGCCAATCTCACAAGATGCCTCGTGGGCTGATCGCCCCCAACCAGCAACTCCAGTTCAAGATTCACCAAGTACACCCCGTCCTTCACCAACGCAAGGTCCAAGTCCAATTGTCAATAACGACAATTACATGGAGACCACACCATCCCTAAAAGCGTCGCCTGTGTATCAACAGCTTCGCAAAGGCCAGAGGCCATCGGTCTCCATGACAACCATCACAGAAGAGGATTCACACCAATCCAGCTCAGTGGCACGTCAAGTGTTTCCTGAAGACAATCCTTCTGTGACGGTTCCTGTGTCTGAAGCTAACGCTTCTGAAGAGATTCCAGCTGCATCAGCCGAAGAAAGACAAGAAGAGCTTGTTGTTTGTCACGCCCAATATGCGATACTATCCTAAAGAGACTCGAAGGTCCCACCAAGGATAGAAGCGCATATTGGAGATGCTTTTGCAACGTGGATACCATTACATCGTACCATTACATAATAGTTGGGGATACATACAAGAGGCAAACAATGCCACATGGATACAACAACATCTTACATAAGAGCACCATCCGACTACGGATGAAACACAAACGGAAACTCAAACAACATCCACCCTGCTAGCCCAGGATGCCGGCCTGGAACCTATCCCCTGGTCGAAGAAGAAGCAGAAGAAGAACTCCAAAACAAGCAAGTATAGCTCTCGCGTCATGATCATCGCATAACCTGCACCTGCAACTATTGTTGTAGTAATCTGTGAGCAACGAGGACTCGGCAATCCCATTACCATGGGTATCAAGACTAGCAAAGCTTAATGGGTAAGGAAGGGGTAAAGTGGTGAGGTTGCAGCAGCGACTAAGCATATATGGTGGATAACATACGCAAATAAGAGTGAGAAGAGAGCAAACGGAACGGTCGTGAAGCTAGCAATGATCAAGAAGTGATCCTGAACTCCTACTTACGTCAAACATAACCCAAAACCATGTTCACTTCCCGGACTCCGCCGAAAAGAGACCATCACGGCTACACACGCGGTTGATGCGTTTTACTTCGTATCTAGTGTCAAGTTATCTACAACCGGACATTAACAAATTCCCATCTGCCACATAACCGCGGGCATGGCTCTCGAAAGTTTATACCCTGCAGGGGTGTCCCAACTTAGCCCATCACAAGCTCTCATGGTCAACGAAGGATATTCCTTCTCCCAGGAAGACCCGATCAGTCTCGGAATCCCAGTTTACAAGACATTTTGACAATGATAAAACAAGACCAGCAAAGCCACACGATGTGCCGACAATCCCGATAGGAGCTGCACATATCTCGTTCTCAGGGCAACACCGGATGAGACATCCTACTAGTAAAACCAGCCCTCAAGTTTCCCCGAGGTGGCCCCGCAGTCTACTCAGTTCGGACTAGCACTTAGAGAAGCACTGGCCTGGGGGGGCTAAAATAAAGATGACCCTCGGGTTGGCCGACCCAAGGGAAAGGTAATAGGTTTTTAGGCAATTGTAAAACCAAGGTTGGGCCTTGCTGGAGGAGTTTTATTCAAAGGGAACTGTCAAGGGGGTCCCATAAATCACCCAACCACGTAAGGAACGCAAAATCAAGGAAACAACATAATCTTCCACCCTTTACCAAGTATATAGATGCATTAATTAAATAAGAGATATTGTGATATCCCAACATAATCCTATCCATCATGGAGCAATCTTCAACTTCACCTGCAACTAACAACGCTATAAGAGGGGCTGAGCAAAGCGGTAACATAGCCAAGCAATGGTTTGCTAGGAAGGGTGAAAAAGGTTAGAGGCTGACATGGTAGTTTGGGAGGCTTGAGGAACAAGAGATAGGTAGCGCAACATAGCGATAGAACGAAGCAACTAGCATAGCAAAGATAGTAGTGAGATCCAAGGTGACGGTCATCTTGCCTGAAATCCCGCAAGGAAGAAGAATGAGTCCATGAAGAAGATGAATCCATGAATACGAACCAAGCGTAGACGAACGAGTCCTCACGAGCGCAACGAAACAGGAACTAACGAGAAGGAGCACAACCGGAAAGAAGCAAACAACAAGGTAAACACACCACACATATACATGACATGATGCACAACCAATCATGATGCAAGACAAGACTACATGAAGCTACTCATGGCAAGAGATGATGCAAACAAGAACAACACATCAAAGCAAGTTTAAATGAGGCCGGAAACAACATATAACAATTCTGGTAAGTCCTCATATGCAAGTTTCGAAGTTGGTCCAGATCTGATCAAACATTAAGTTGAAGTTGTTAAACGGCAAGTTAAAGATCACCAATAGGATCTACACGAAATTCTAGTCAAGTTACATATAAAGTTCATTTAGTTCGGAGCTACGGCCTAGAAGATATGAGCAAAACAAGTTAAACATGGCATTGATGCAAAATGCATACAAACATCAAGCAAACACTCTCAAAACATGGATGCAACATGATAATATGAAACTTCATGCAAAATCAAGTAAGTTTCATATAGAACACACTCAAAACGGAGCAACGGTTCAACACATACACTCTATACAAGTTTAAAGGACAAGCTGTCCAAAACATCAACTAGGCATGTTGCAAACATCTAAACAACATGCTACAGCATCTCAAAGTGAAAAAAAAAGACATGGGAATGAAGTACAGGTAAAGCATAACAAAACATGAACATTGAGATATCTCCAGAAAACACTATAACATGCTCAAAAGGACATGGCAAGATTGCAAATAATAACAGTTTACAGACTTAGCAGAAATGAAATCAGGATGCAATGTTTAGAGCTATCAAACAACATGTTACAAGAACTTAACATGGCAAACAAAGGCATGGCATGCTAATACTAAAGACAAATAACAAAATTCCCCTACTGAACTTATTCCAAAGATCAACAGAAAAGATGGTAGTGTCCATGCAAACATGGCAAATGATATGACAGATTCAGACATGGCAGGAACAACGATAAGTATGGATGTTGGTGAGCTTGTACAACTCCCCACAGAGAAATACATGGAATGAAAAGGTGACCAACAGTAAAAAGACATATTTGGGAAGCTAAGCATGGCAAGAGCAAGGTCTTAGGGTGCATGGATCACTAGCAAAGCGCATGGCAAAACTGAACTTAATGTTAACAGGCTGACAGCAACATTATTTAGCAATTTGAGAGCAAGATTACAAGAAGCTACAGCAGGCTATAAATGCAACCAAGGGCATGGATGGATATATCATGACATGTTTAACAAAACATCCTTAGTGAGCATCTCCAGATTATGCATAGAATTACTTGTAGCCGCAGGTTTACATAGCATCCTGATATAACATATTCAGCCTAGCAAAACAGTAACAGCAAGTACCCTCCTTCACGAGCACGATGCACTCACTACAAGACTCACAAAAATACATGGATTGCATCACTGTAAATATGGCATGATGTAGTTCAAAACACATGTAGACATAAAGCTCATAGGCTGCACACAGAAAATGCAATGAAATAGACAAAACAGCAAGTTATGTTAACAGGCAGCAGTTTACATCATATAGCACTCTTGCGACGACGATTCGGGCATCAAGATGAGCTCAAACAAGCATGGTACAATGGAACAAAATGTAGATCATGTCACAGTGAACATTTTGATATATGACACGCACAAAACGGATCAGTGGGCATAAAGTTACGCCATGTCAAACAAGTGCACATGAGATAAAAATCTGGGGACTGCAGAATTTTACCTCCGCGAAAAGTCAATGCGGGATGAGGACGTGCGGGGACGGGCGGAGGCGTTTGGTTCGAGGGAGTGGTGGATTTCGTCCACTCCCCCGGATCTGACTGGAGTAACTCCGGCGAGGGAAGCGGGAGGCGGCGGCGCGCTGCTCCGGCGACCTCGCGCGCGGGCAGGTGAGGGCTGGGCAGAGGAGCTCCGGCCGGGCAGGGCACGGTGAGGCGGCGATGAGGCGGCGGGGCGCCGCGGCGGAGAGGCGGCGGGGAGCCGGCGAACGGG
>NC_057801.1:298212808-298226347 GCF_018294505.1 Triticum aestivum
GGCTCGGCGGGCCACGGCCGCGGGGACGACGGCGGCGGACAGGTGGTGGCTCCGGATTGGGCAGGGGCGGTAGCGGACATGTCCGGGCGTTCGGGTGGACGTGTCCGTCGGCGGGAGAAGGAAGAAGCTAGGGTTTCATCCGGGAATTTCGGGGAAGGTGGCCTATTTGTAGATAGAGGGAGCTAGGAGAGTCCAAATGAGGAGCGGTTTTCGGCCACGCGATCGTGATCGAACGACCGAGAGCATGGAGGGGGGTTGGATGGGTTAATGGGCCACTTTGGAGGGGTGTTGGGCTGCACACAATAGAGGCCTTTACGTTTCCCCGGTTAACCGTTGGAGTATCAAATGGACTCCAAATGGCATGAAACTTGACAGGCGGTCTACCGGTGGTGTACCAAGGTCACTTGGCAAACCTCGGTCCATTTAGAGAATGTTTAACACCCGCTCATGAAAAGAGACAAGAAGGGGACACCGGATGACATAGGAGTGCCGGATTGCAAAACGGACAACGGGGAAAATGCTCGAATGCATGAGACAAACACATATGCAATGCAATGCACATGATGACATGGCAAAATGCAACACGCAAGCAAATGACATGGCAACGACGGTGAATAACTGACGGACACCTAGCGCATCAGATCCGAGGCATTACATTGTTACTCCCCCTACCACCCAAGAAGTTGTTCTCGAGGAGAACGTATCTGTGACCGACCCTCCAGCTCCTCAAGTGGAGGTTGAGAATACTGAGGTTGCCACCAACATCATCACTGAAACCAATGACGTTGTCATGACTGAAGACAATGTGGCGCCTCAAGTTGATAATGTGAATGAAGCCAATGATGCACCTGCATCGAATGTGCAGCCTGAAGCCTCTGCAAATGCCACTGCTCCTGTTCCGCCTCCAAGGCCCCACACAATTGAGCATGCATTCTACCAAGGCGAGCTTGTTCCTGTTAGATGGCCAATTCTGATTCCTCCGCCTGCTCCTGGTCCTCAATTTGACTATCATGTGGAGCATAGGCCTCAGGTTTAGAAGCCAAAACCAAGGCTGCCACGGTTCCCAGGTACTGCATCGGCACCAGGCTCATTCAATGTCAACGGCTTCATTGCACACAACACCTTCTTCGATTCTATCAAGAACCCATATTCCATGCCAAGAATCTCATCAGATTGGTTCTGGAGCTACCAGCAGCGCAGCTACTACTCCTGCATTCTATACAATCAGGAGCGCATATTTCCTCATATGCGTCTGGACACTGAAGCCATTGCTGGTCTGCCCTGCCTGGAAGAAGCCCTAGACTGCTTTTGTGATGCTGGTCTTCTGGAGTTTGTCACTGACAAGCAACATTGCAATGAAGAGCTTCTCCTGCAATTCTATGCAACCCTCCACATTCACGGCTACAACCGGGATACAACGACATGGGTCCTTGAGTGGATGACGGGCAACGTTCATCATGAAGCCAAAGCCTTTGATCTCATTGAGCTTACCGGCCTCTCCACTCCAGGCGAGCTGTATGAACCTGGTTGTCAGCTTCACCACGATGCATTGGAGAGTATCTTTCAGAAGCCTGAGCCCAACATGAGCCAAATGCTCAGTATGATGAAGCCACTGCCCCCGGATGCTGAGTATCCCAAGGAATTCCTTGTTGAAGACCTAGAGTATCTGCCCCGCACTATCTATCATATCATTCGGCAAACTCTATGGCCGGTCAAGGGGCATTCCTCCTCAGCAAAGCTTGAAGGTGCAATGAAGACATTGGTTTTCTACATACTCAATGGCAAAAGCTTCAACACTCAAGATTTCTTCATTCGTCAGTTTGCTGCATCTGGGTCTAACATTTTTGGTCTGAAGTTCTATGCTCCTTGGATCATGCATCTGATCAAGCTCCATTCTGCAATTGACTATCAGCCCTCTGCTCGTAACCATCTCATATTTTTACCAGAGGTTGATATGTCCATTGAAGCCATTTATCCGGAGCCTGCCAAGGAAGCACTATATCTTCACAATATAGATCGTCAGAGCTTTTCCCAGCATGTTGAAGGTGTTCCGGTTGCTTCTCGTGTTTATCCACTGGCCGGCAACACTCGCCGTGCACGTACAGAAGCCACAGAAAGCACCATTGCTCCAAGAACTCACAAAAGATCTCGTGTGCTCAATGACCGTGAACTTCGTGTGGCTTTGCATCAGAAGCAGGATAATCATCATTACTAGCAGCAGCGACAAATGCAAAGCCTCTTGGTGGATATCAATCGCATTCACAATCTTGCCACCAAGAACGCCTTTGTCGCTCACGAAACCTGTCGGAGGACTTGGAAGGGTTTGACACTGCTCAGTGCTGAAGCTGATCTTGAAGACGATGGCTTCAACGAAAGATTCAAGTTTGACTCCACTCCTCCTAGGAATGTTGTTTTACATCGAACCCCATCTCTTGAAGATTCAGAGTACTCTTTGTCCGCAGCCGCAGTAAATGCCAGAGTTATTGATGAAGCCGATGATGCTACTTCACCACCACCGACATCAGCGTGTATCAACACTGCACCGAGTTCTTCTGCACCACCAAACCTCAACGACGACTGAGGGAGTCCTGGATTAGGGGGTATCCGGATGGCCGGACTGTACACTTTGTCCGGACTATTGGAGCGTGAAGATATAAAACTCAAGACTCCGTCCCGTGTCCGGATGGGACTCTCCTTTGCGTGGAAGACGAGCTTGGCAATCCGGATATTATATTTCCTTCCTTGTAACCGACTCCATGTAAACCCTAGCCCCCTCCAGTGTCAATATAAACCGGAGGGTTTGGCCCTTAGAGGGACGATCATAATCATAATCATCATAGGCTAACTTCTAGGGTTTAGCCTCTACGATCTCGTGGTAGATCTACTCTTGTACTACTCATATCATCAATATCAATCAAGCAGGAAGTAGGGTTTTACCTCCATCAAGAGGGCCCGAACCTGGGTAAACATTGTGTTCCTTGCCTCTTGTAACCATTAGCCTAAGACGCACAGATCGGGACCCCCTACCCGAGATCCGCCGGTTTTGACACCGACATTGGTGCTTTCATTGAGAGTTCTTCTGTGTCGTCGCTGCAAGGCCTGATGGCTCCTTCAATCATCAACAACAACGCGGTCCAGGGTGAGACATTTCTCCCCGGACAGGTCTTCGTGTTCGGCGGCTTCGCGCTGTGGGCCAATTCGCTTGGCCATCTGGAGTAGATCAACAGCTACGCCCCTGGCCACCAGGTCAGGTTCGGAAACCTGAACTACACGGCTGATATCCGTGGAGACTTGGTCTTCGACGGGCTCGGGCCTGCGCCAGGAGTGCCGGACAGTCACGATGAGCACGGATTAGACCTGTTGTCAGACAATGCTCGGGATATCACCCCCGTAGTAGCCTCGGACCTAAATCCAGAGCAGATTGCGTTGCCCAAGGGTGGGTGGATGGACCCCATCTCGCAGGCCACACACTCATCGGCGTTAGAGCCAAACATAGGCCTCACCCCTAAAGAAGCCTGTGACACCGGACCCCCGGACTCGTATCCTGCTGTAGGTTCCAGTCCGCACTCTCCTGAGCACGCCGAACCTGGTTGGGCTCCTGTAATGGAGTTCACCGCTGCGGATATCTTCCAGCACTCGCCCTTTGGCGACGTGCTGAACTCGTTAAAATCTCTCTCTTTGTCAAGGGACTCTTGGCCGAACTATGTTTGGCTCGAGTGGGAAGCAGGCGACGAAGGAATTCGTTGCCCACCCACCACCCACTTCATTGCCACTGTCGACGATGTACCAGACATCGACGGTATGGACGGTGATGCAGGAGAAGATTCAGAATCACTGGGGCGCTGGACTACCACCTCGTTATACGATATATACACGATGGATATGCCCAAGAAGGATGACGGCGATAGTCCGGAAGATAAAACCCCCGGGAAAAAGCCAAAATGACGGTGCAGACGCCGCTCCAAGTCCAGCAACAGTAAAAATAGCGACAAGAGCGCCAGAAAGATCGACACCCCAGTCAACTCTGAAGGCAACAACGACCATATGGACCTAGCGTTGGAGCAGGATGAGCCAGGTCACGCCGAACACAGTTCGGAGCAGACGCCCAATCACAATGATCCCGAGGGATGAGTTCACGAAACCGCCCCAAGACAAGAACACAGTCCGGATGACGATGCATTCATCATCCCGGAAACACGCATGGAACAACATAACCTCCACAGAAGGCTTATGGCCATTGCGAGAAGTCTAAAGAAGCAGAAGCAACGGCTAAAGGCCGCTCAGGAAACGCTCAATTGCAGATGGAATAAAGTGCTAGACACTGAAGAAAAGTACGGTGACGATCGCCATACAAAGAGCTATCCAAAATGCAAGCTGCTACCAGAATTCGACGACGAGGCCGTTCCACCAAATGACAACACGGCCAGGAGGCCGGACAAACCACTTCATAACCGCAACAGAGCAGCTACCGACGCCGAACACGATTTACGAGAGCTCCTGGATAAGAAAGCCGGCGCGGCTAGGTCCATCTACGGATCTAAAGGACACACCTCGGCGTGGGACTATGGTCACCAAAACGATCATGCCAATCGGATACCAGTCCGGAATAAACACCGCACACAAGAACAGCCCACGGCATGCCACAGCACATCCAGATACAGAGGGGCTGCTCACCCCCTGTGCTTCACCGAAGAGGTACTGGACCATGAATATCCACAGGGGTTTAAACCTGTGAACATAGAGGCATACGACGGAACAACGGACCCAGGGGTCTAGATCGAGGATTTTATCCTGCATATACACATGGCTCGTGGGGATGACCTCCACGCCATCAAATACCTTCCCCTCAAGCTGAAGGGACCAGCTCGACACTGGTTGAAAAGCCTCCCCAAAAATTCAATTGGAAGTTGGGAGGAACTCGAGGACGCTTTCAAGGCCAATTTTCATGGGACTTATGTCCGGCCTCCGGATGCGGACGATTTAAGTCACATAATCCAACAGCCCGGAGAGTCTGCCTGCGAGCTTTGGAACAGATTCCTCACTAAGAAGAATCAAATTGTCGATTGTCCGGATGCCGAAGCCTTAGCGGCCTTCAAACACAGCATCTGAGACGAGTGGCTTGCCAGACACCTCGGCCAAGAAAAGCCAAGGACAATGGCAGCCTTAACAAGCCTTATGACCCGCTTTTGTGCGGGTGAGGATAGCTGGTTGGCCTGTAAAGGCACCCGTGACCCAAGCACATCCGAAATAAGGGATGGCAACGAGAAGCCGCGGCGTAGTAAAAACAAACACCAAAACAAGGAAGAGAGCCCGGACAACACAACGGTCAACGCCGGATTCAGGGGCTCTCGACCCGGTCAGCAAAAGAAGCCATTTAAAGGCAGTAAAGAGGGACCGTCCAGTCTGAACAGAGTCCTGGACAGACTGTGCCAAATTCATGGCACCCCCGACAAACCTGCGAACCACACTCACAGAGAATGTTGGGCCTTCAAGAAGGCCGGCAAACTAAATGCCGAACACAAGGGAAGGGAAACACCAAGTGAAGACGAGGATGAGCCTCGCCAGCCAAACACAGGGGGACAGAAAAAAATTCCCACCAGAGATAAAAACAGTAAACATGATCCATGTGACTCACACATCCATGAGAAGGCACGAATACGTGCTCAAAGACACATACGCTATAGAGCCCGTCGTACCCACACCTAACCACTGGTCGGCTCGTCCGATCACCTTTGATCACACGGACTGTCTGACTAGTATTCGGCGCGGAAGATCAGATGCCTTGGTGCTCGACCCAATAATCGACAGATACCATCTTACTCGTGTACTCATGGACGGCGGTAGTAGTCTCAATTTAATATGCCAGGACACTATCCGCAGGATGGGGATAGACTCATCTAGAATCAACCAAATCAACACCACCTTTGAAGGGGTGATACCAGGCGCTGAAGCCTACGGCAGGGGCTCCATCGTACTGGAGATAACATTCGGCTCCCTAGGCAACTCCAGAAGCGAAGAACTACTCTTCACCATCGCACCCTTCCAGAGCGGCTATCACGCATTGCTTGGGAGAACGGCCTTTGCCCGCTTGAACGCAGTACCGCATTACGTCTACCTCACACTCAAGATGCCCGGTCCACGAGGCGTCATCACCGTTAACGGAAACATAGAGCACTCTTCATGAGCGGAGGAATACGCGACGGCTCCATCGGCTGGACTCTAAGCGGCCTCCAATTCCAGAAAACATGACTGGTCATTAAGACCACGGACACGGTTAGACGAGTCCGGCAGCCCGGATAAAACTGGTCCAAGGCGCCATGTACGTAATCCCATAGAGAACACCAAGGGCTTTAGATATTTAATACAGCCCCACTATTGGCTTGACCTTATTAGCAGGCCAATGTCTTACATTTTTACTATCCACCACACGCTTACGTTATACTCTTCTACACGAGTTTTTCTTTTTTATAGACACAATTCGTGCGATACCCTTCCAGGAAACGGCACAATGGAGACAAAGGCGCAGACGTGCAGCAGGGCCCTGCTCACAAGTTTCTCTTTAGATTAAGCCCCTATGTAAACCTTTTTATTGTCTCTTGTTGTTTTCACATCCCATGGGTACTATACCCACAGAGGTTACTGCCGTTATTGGCATTTCGCCACGACAGATTAATGCACATACCTGGAACTACAAGGTTCATAAAGAAAGGGCACTCTTCAGCCCATTTTATGTTATAAAGTCTGAATACCTTCGGGAGTGTTAGGCGTCATGAGTTTGGCCTTATATGCATCAGCTCCGAATCATGTCTTGGGTCAAATGTTGGGTTTGCCCGGCTCCTGGGTTTGTCGCCTTATGTTCCATTCCTATCGGCTAAGGCGGCAAAAGGAGAACTACTACGATTGTGCCCTGGTTATTCTGGATGAGCACCTCAGTAGAGAAAGCCAAAAACTGACTGTCATGATACAGCGAGAGACTAATCAACCAGTCGAAGACTTATCGGAATCTTTAGGATTCCGCTGCATTAACGAAGGACCGTTTTCGGCCATGTACACACGTGCCCGTACTCGGATGCACGCGAAGGTACCAGGGGCTATATAGTAGCCCCACCATCAAACTCCTATGGCTAAGTGAAAGTGTTACAGCTATATAGTCCGGTTGCCTAGTTTGACGTGTGATCACCTCCTTAACGGACCAAGACGTTGGATCAAGTTTGATCACGCATATTTTTCTCAAACACCCCCGCATTGTATGCGTGCGGGCTGAATCCAACGACTGCTAACTTTCAGATTATACATATACATAAAAACGGCCGCCCAGGAGGCACAATAATACTTTCGGGGACAAAGTATAAATACAGCCTCATAATCAAAATAACATTGTTTTTACAATGACACGATTTGTCACTCGAACAAGACATTCTTCAAGCACTGCGCCTCTATTAAGCGGGCACCTTCTGTTACCTGCTCCAGGTAGTGCTCGGCCGGATCCTGGCCTCCCGCCGAATTCTGGGTCATAATGATGGTGGCCTCCATATCCGTCCAATATGCTTTAACACGGGCAAGTGCCATCCGTGCACCCTCTATACACGCCGACCTCCTCATAGCATCGATCTGAGATACGGCACCGAGGAATTGTTGCACCAAACCTAAGTAACTGTCCGGCTTAGGGCCCCTTTGGCCAAACATAGTCTATTACAGACCGCATTGCAAGCCCAGAAAGCCTATGAAGCTCCGCCACAGCAGCCATCTTTTCACTCAACGGCAACGGGTGCACGGGAGCATTGAACTGCGACCAGAACAGCTTCTCCACTTCTTTATCACCTTGATCCTCAAAAAACTTGGCCACATCAGCTGTACTCTTCACCAAGTCCGCATACGCGTCTGTAGGACTCCAGCGATGATCCAGGGGAGCATATTTCGGGTCCAAAAACTTCATCCACAATAAGTAGGGGCTCCCAGCCGCGATTTTCCCGGCCTGTCGAAGCTCCTCCCACACATCCCTGATTTCGGTCCGCATCTCCTTGGCTGCATTAAGTGCCTTGTTCGGCTCAGCCGAATTAACCTGATTCTCCTTTTTAAAGAGCTCATGCTGGTCGGCGGCATTTTTCAACTCTATAGCCATTTCGGCTATCTTGTCCTCGCTTCGGTGATGAGCAGCCTGTTCCGCTCTCTAATCTTCGGCCGCCTTTAGGGCAGCCGAATTACTAGCCTGAGCTTGTTCCTTGGCCTGGGCAAGTTTCGCCTCAGGGGCTTCCACAGCAGCAGCACCGTCTGCAGTCCAAGCATATTGCACTAATATCATGCCCCTCTGAAATTTTCCTATAAAACATATTTAGGAAAGCAGAGCACATACCTTGTGACTCGTTCAGCCGCTTATTCACCAGCGTGATATTGGCATAAATAGCTCCAATCTACCTCCTTAGTTCGGCAACTTCAACGGACTGGTCAGCTGTCGGATCCTTAGACACCTGCGCATATATACAGTGCATTCATTACTTACACAATACGATCCTCCATTTGCCGCCTAGGGCGGGCAACCAGAGTCTCAGGGGATAGTATCCATATGGAGCACACCTAGTGCATGCCTCACAGCCAAGAAATTATGTATTTTTTATTACATACCTCGAAGCCTCTGAGCAGGCTCGTAAATGCTTCATTCAAACCGCTTGTGGCGGATGAAATCTTCTTGAGCATCGTGCTCATTAATGAGCGGTGCTCCTCCGAGAGTGCAGCTCATTCCAGAAGGCCCGTCAGTATGTCCGGCCGGACATCGACCTGTGCCGAACCCTTCTCATCGCCCCCCGTAGGGGCCGACCGCTTCAGGCTCAGGGCGGCTGAAGGAGTAGCTTCTGGCTTTGGCAGGTCCGGACTCCTCTGTGACGACACCTCGAGGTCGCCCGCCTCATGAGGCGGAGAAATTGGTGGGGTCTCACTCTCCATCATCTCCGGAGGGAGATCCCCAGAAGACGAACTCTGTTGAGAAGAGCTGCTAGCCGGACTGCAAAAAATGAATCCTGGTTATTGTTCTCGAAGAAATGCAGTACCTATGAATTAACGATTAACTCACAGCTCGGTTGAGGGTTGGCCCATCGGCGGGCATGACGCGGTAAGGGCGCCCTTCGGGGCAGGGCCCCCTGGTGACGTTTTCTTCCCCTGCTTGGGCACCTCCATCTCCAAGTCTTCGGAGGCGGCCCTCTTCTTCCCGCGCGGGGAAGAGGCTTTAGACTCCCCTCCCCGACTATCCTCCTTAGGGGAGGTAGCAATTCCCCCGGTTCGGATGCACAGTGTGTGAAGTTCGGCTTCACTGTTCTTCCCTTCGTCTTTCCCTGAGGGCATTTTGCTAAGCACCCGGCCAAGCATCTTGGCTATGGTAGGACTAGGCGAGCTTTCGGGAAGTGGCGCCGGACACCTGATTCTCTCTGCTTTGCTGAGCCATTCCTGGCAACAGAGGCTTTTTAGAATGATGATTATGATAAATATAAACGAAGTGTCTAGTTTCGGGGTTACTTACTTGGGTATATAGGCAATTGCAGCTTAGGCCCGCATCCTCGGTGGTGTCCGGACACTTTACTTGTGGGCCGAAGAACAATTTACACATCCCTTCGAGCTTCAGGCCGAAGAAGTGCTTAATAGTCCGCGGACCCTCTGGATTGAACTCCCAAATCCGGAGAGGCCGGTGTTTGCATGGCAACATCCGTCGGATTAGCATTACCTGAATTATGCTGACAAGGTTAATGTCCCTTTCAAGCAGCTCCTGGATATGGCTCTGCAGTGTTGGTACATCACTAGCAGACCCCCAATCCCGTCCCACATTGGTCCATGACGCCAATTGTGACGGAGGGCCCGAGCGGAAGTCGGGAGAAGCCACCCACTTTGTGCCTCTGGGAGCCGTGACGTAAAATCACCTCCGCTGCCATAAATCGTATACCTCTGGGAAAGAACCCTCTGGCCATGGGGCATTGGCGTTCCTGCTTATTATGGCGCCTCCGCACTCCGCATGTCACCCCTCGATCATCTTCGGCTTCACATTAAATGTCTTGATCCATAAGCTGAAGTGTGGGGTGACCTGGAGAAAAGCCTCGCACACAATGATGAACGACGAGATATGGAGGATAGCGTCCAGAGCTAGATCGTTAAAATCTAACCCGTAATAGAACATGAGCCCCCTCACAAAGGGATCAAGGGTGAGGCCCAAGCCGCCGAGGAAGTGAGGAACAAATACGACACTCTCATTAGGCTCGGGAGTAGGGATGACCTGCCCTGGAGCAGGAAGCCTGTGCTGGATGTCGGCAGTCAGATATCCGACCTCCCTATGCCTCGCAATGTCCTCCTCCTTGATCGAGGAAGCCACTCACCGGTCTTGAAGGTTGGATCCGGACATATTGGAGGATCTGGGGTGTTTGAGTTTGAGTCTCGGGTGTCAGAACTCGAGATGCGAAAGGGCGCAAGGGTGGTGGAAAAGAGGTATAGGCCTCGGCCCCTTTATAAAGGGGGTGAATATCAAGAGTCCTCAATGTGGCCGCTTGAGACTTATCTGAAAACACGGAGTCATACCAACAGTCATTGTGGGGTGGCGCACACCCGTATTGATGGAAATCCCGTAATAAGGGGAACACGATCTCTGCTTTGGCAGGCGTGCCGATAAAACCGCCTCGCAACGTGTATCAAGGTGGGCTAAGAAAAACCGGTTTGTGTTGGGCCGGGCCACGATACAAGGGCACGACGCGCAAAGATTGCTAGCAGATCAGATTTATGCTATGCCCCCTACGGTGGTATGTGAAGATCATCTTGCAGATCCGGACACGGTTCAAGTGTTCGATGATTACTTTGGAGTATTCGGAGATGGAACCCGCCATGCAATGCCGAAGACAAGACTGCGCGCCGGACTCATCGTCATTGAAGCCTGGTTCAGGGGATACTGAGGGAGTCATGGATTAGGGGGTATCCGGACGGCCGGACTATACACTTTGTCCGAACTGTTGGAGCGTGAAGATACAAAACTCAAGACTCCGTCCCGTGTCCGAATGGGACTCTCCTTTGCGTGGAAGACAAGCTTGGCGATCCGGATATTATATTTCCTTCCTTGTAACCGACTCCATGTAAACCCTAGCCCCCTCCGGTGTTTATATAAACTGGAGGGTTTGGCCCTTAGAGGGACGATCATAATCATAATCATCATAGGCTAGCTTATAGGGTTTAGCCTCTATGATCTCGTGGTAGATCTACTCTTGTACTACTCATATCATCAATATCAATCAAGAAGGAAGTAGGGTTTTACCTCCATCAAGAGGGCCTGAACCTGGGTAAACATTGTGTTCCTTGCCTCCTGTTACCATTAGCCTAAGACGCACAGATCGGGACCCCCTACCCGAGATCCTCCGGTTTTGACACCGACAACGACCCTGCTACTTCACCTACTCCTCATGGGAACGAGTAGAGCCTATGTTTTCAAACCTTTTTGGTCCTTACTGACAAAAGGGGGAGAAGCATAGGTTGATAGTCTTCAAGCGGGTCCTGATGGGTGGTTGCTATACTTTTGCCTAGTGCTTACAACTCTCGTGTTTCTACATTTGGTTCTTTGAGTTGTAACACTTAAACTTGATGGTCATCTGCTACTTTTCTGCTATTCTGTGTGATGCGACGATAAATTCCGCATATGCGATGACAAATCCCACATGAATTCATTCCGCAGACGTCCATTTTTCATTGTGCATGTCATTATTCCTGTATATCTATTCATGCATGATGTATTGTCTTCATACGGTGAAGAGGATCTCCACAAGTACAACCTGCCATGTGCATTTGCAATCCAACGCAAAACATTCATATGCACATCTTCAGGGGGAGCCTTTTTGCCATCTATGAAGACAATATCTTAATCCTTACAATTTCACATACTTTTATCCCCGTTGAAAACTTCAACCAGTTTGTCATCAATCACCAAAAAGGGGGAGATTGTAAGTGCATCTAGTGCCACCCCTAGTTGGTTTTGGAGTATTGACGACAAACCTGGTTGAGGGACTAACGTGTTTGTGAGAATTGCAGGATAACATAGGTGGTAGTCCCTTCGTGATTCGGTTTACCTACCGGAGATGACCCCTAAAAATGTGTGAAGACATTGAAGACAATGGTGGTCTATGAAGATATTCACATTGAAGACTATGACACGAGAAGACATTGAGTGAAGACTATGGAGCGCGAAGACTTAGTTGTTTTGTTGTTTCCTTTTCTTCTTTGTTGAGTCATAGGAACCACCACACTGTTAAGTGGGGTCCAAGTGAACAAAGTCAGAGTGACTGAAGTGATGCTCAAACCAAATCCTATGTCTTCGAGCAAAGACAATGACAGCAAATCTTATCCTGTGTCGGATAAGTCAGCTTTTCTTGTAGCCCAAGTCAAGCTACCGCGTGTGTTTGAAATCTGATGGTTGCGACACGTGTTAGTTCCTTAGTGACCCAGGGTCATTTCGGACATATCCGGTCGGGTTGCCTAGTGGCTATAAATAGCCCACCCCCTACACCATAAATTGGTGGCTGCTCAGAGTTAGTACACGGCTTTTGTCGTTTTAGAGCAACCCACCGCCGAAGCTTTCGAGAGAGAATCCTTGCGAGGACAAAGCCCAAACAACCCAGAGCCCAAAGAGTTAGTACACTTGAGGACTGTGAATCCTCCAGTCGGTTAGGTGTCGCGTTCTGAGCATCCAAGAGCCATTGTGGATTGCAGGTGAACGAAGTCTGTGAAGGTTCGGAAGTCTACCTTGAAGACTGTAATGCCCCGGATCTGATGCGCCAGGTGTCCGCCAGTTATTCGCTGACGTTGCCATGTCATTTGCTTGCATGTTGCATTTTTCCATGTAATCATTGCATCTCATTTTGCATACGTGTTCGTCTCATGCATCCGAGCATTTTCCCCATTGTCCGTTTTGCAATCCGACACTCCTATGCCATCTGGCATCCCCTTCTTGTCTCTCTTCGTGAGCGGGTGTTAAACATTCTTGGACTGGACCGTGATTTGCGACGGCCTAGGTACACCACCGGTAAACCGCCTGTCAAGTTTCGTTCCATTTGGAGTCGGTTTGATACTCCAACGGTTAACCGAGGAACCGTAAAGGCCTCTTTTGTGTGCAGCCCAACACCCCTCCAAAGTGGCCCAATAACCCATCCAAACCCCCTCCATGCTCTCAGTCATTCGATCACGATCGTGTGGGTGAAAACCGCACCTCATTTTGACTCTCCTAGCTCCATCTACCTATAAAAACACCCCCTCCCCCTCCGAAATTCTCGGTCTAACCCTAGCCTTCCTCTTCCTCGCGCCGCTGGACACGTCCAATGCCACGCCGGACATGTCCACCGCCCCAGCCACCTCACTCCGACCAATCGGAGGAGGCCACGTCTTCGCCGCGCCACCCAGGGCCCAGATCCGGCCCGCCCCGGGCTGAACCGGGCCGCGCCGGGCCCGTCCTCCGCCGCCGCTCGCCCACAGGCTCCCGCCCGCTCCGCCGCCCACCGTCCCGCTCCTTGTCCGCCGCTGCGCCGGATT
>NC_057801.1:298586184-298587759 GCF_018294505.1 Triticum aestivum
TTATCACACACGTGTCTGGAATCACCCACGACACCTGTTAAGCAAACTCTAAGTGGGGAGGCTACAACCTCGCGTAGCATGGGATCAAATTTATATCGCGCGCTCTAAGGGGTGGCCTCCCCTCTCGGTCCCAACCGGAAACACCCATGCTCCCGGACCAGGTGGCCTGCCTACCAGTTACAACCAGTATCTTCCACCATGGCCTCTCTGTACGGTGTGTGCTAGAAAGAGGTTGACAACTTACTGAACCGTACTCTACTTGCTGTAGAGACGAGTGGTAGCACGAAACAAGTATGGGGGTTACTGGAACAAGACTCGATCTACGGTCGACTCAGGAGGTCCAAGTATTCCCTGCATGATTAGTATAACAAATATATTTCATCAAACAGAGTCACCACTCATATCACCTTACCATGCCATACCAGACAGAACCGTCCCGACGGAGACCGGCGACAAACTCATACCTACCCAAGGCAGAGGTTTTCCCGGGTTCCTGCTGGTGTGCATGTAAAGCTCATGAGGGTGATTATCGTCACCAGTGTGTCCATTACCAACAGCATGGAAATCGGTAACATGCACCCATGCATATGATCATATCACATGAAATAACAAGTCCTTCGAAATGCGGTGGTGTTATAAATGCATCAATGATCACTTCAAAAGTTATTATGTCGGGGTTCAGAATGCTTGCCTTCAATGTGTGGAAAGGCAAGGTGCTCTCCAAACTTTTGAAAGTTTTCTTCTCTTCCAAAAATCCTATTTAAAAATATATTTGAATTAACACACATTTCAAAAACAGAACCAAAAAGTTGTTTAAATTTTTTTTAAATAAATCTTAAAATAAACTAGATCAAATTTGAAGAAGGTAGGAAGAAGAATCAACTCATTTGGACTTATATTTAAAAAGTTAGAGCTAGTCAAAGTTTTGGTCAAAAATCTGTTTTTAAATAAAACAGAAAAAGAAAACGTTTCGGAGGGGAATACGCTTTCGGAGCAGGGAAAGCGTACTAGGGATAATACGCTTTCACTTAATCTCACGTGGACAGCGCGGGGTGTCGCTGACAGTGGGCCCGCCTGGCCCACTGGTCATGTTTGACCAGTCGCCGCGCGTCGTCTCCCTCCTCTGTCCAAGCGGAGCGGGGCTCCGGCGATTGTCGCCGGTGTTTGGCTGCTCCTCGCGGGCTCCAGAGGGTGGGGATGGATCCGCACGGCTGGGGCAGTTCTCCCGGTGGTCGAGGGGTTGCTGGGGAAGGAGTAAATCGCCGGCGGCGAGCTCCGCGGCGGAGGGAAGCTTCGGTGGCGAAGTGACTTTGTGGCGGCGATGGTTCCCGATCAAAATTAAGTAGGGGGTTGGGTTCACAGGGGGATGAGGAAGTTCCTGGCGAAGAGAACGGAGAGGGGGAGGTGCTGGAGGTGCCGGATTGGCCGGGGCGGTGGCGGCGGCAGGAGTTGCCGGAGATGATGAAGAAGACCTCCCCGGGTCGAATGCGAGGCAGGGGAGCGCCATGGGGGTAGCATGAGGTCGCGTCCGTGCTCAGAGGGGCTCGGGGTGTCCATTTATAGCACGTCGAGGTC
>NC_057801.1:298588782-298659763 GCF_018294505.1 Triticum aestivum
TTTTTCTTGAGAGGTTAAATAAGTCCAACAACATTTTTGAAAAGTTTTCTTTTTGGAAAACTCATTATAACAGGGAAGGAAATGACTTAAAAATCAAAATGGAGCTCAGAAATCCAAAGTTTTAAATCCTGGCAAAAATTTTAATTTAATAAAACAAGGCCAAATTTTTGGGGTGTCACAATACTATCCCCCTTAAGAAAAATCTCGTCCTCGAGATTTGCTAAAAGCGGTGTTAAGAGAATATTTACGCAATAAAGATGTAGCTACAGTGAGAGGGCAATAAGTGGTGAAAAACCACCGTGTGAAAACTGGTGCTGCGCGGAAAAGTCTACGGTCCGAGACAAAAACGGGCGATTTCTATGCTGGATATAAATTTAGGATAACTCCTAAATTTAGATATACGCTGATCGCACCCGAGAGCATAGTGCTCTCTCTGGCTGACAGGTGGACCCGGGGTTCCACTGTCAGTCTCCTCTTCTTCTCCCTCTGGACCTTTCTTCCTCCTCTCTCCCGCGCGCTTTCTCCACCGGCGACGCCTAGTGTGTAGGGCATCTAGGCCGTACCGTGGTAGTGCGCGGCGTGCTAGTTGCTGGTGCAGCGTGCACTCACCTCGCGGGCCAGTGCGCTATCGGCACTGCTCGTGGATTCGACTCCGAACACCGGCGATCGGCGACGAGCGGCGTTGGTGGACTTCGCCCACCGTACACCGAGCTCGAGCTATAAAAACGGCCGGGGTGCCTCTCTCTTCTTCCTTACACCTGGCCTCACTTCTCCTCCTCCTTCTTTCTCCGCTACTGCTTACAGAAGCTCGGTCGAGGCTCTAATGGCGGAGGCGATGCCGGACTGGTTTGTGATCCTGATATGCGGAGGGCTGGTGACATTGCTGGGGCTCTCTGTGCTCCTGTGCGCGATGATCTTCGACGAGTATCGCGATGCTGCGGCTCGGGTGTTGGCTCTCCGCGGTGGTGGTGATCATGAGGAGTAGATGAAGTATGCCGGGTGCTTACTGTTGTTAGGGGGTGATTAGCTGGATGTAACACCATTGCAAAGTTTTGCAAACAGTGTATGAGTCCGTATGATTATGGCTGTGAGTCTGCTTGTGGTGCTGAGTGAAATTAAATAATCCACGTCGTGAGAAAGTGTAGATGTAGCAACTCAGGGAAAAGAAAATCTCACTCTAGGGTTTCGCGAGGGGAAAACAGTTACTTTAAAGGAGCGTAAACCACAACAAAACTACACACATGAGCAGAAGCCAAATAATTAACTTGCCGTACAAACTCAGGGTATCATGCATAAGTCACATACATAAATAAATGATGCAAGGAACAAGTACAATAGTGACGTCTAAAATGAAAACGGTAACTGGACGGGGTCCTGATAAAATGTCTCTGGTAAAGGAATACACTCCTCTTCTATTGGAGGAAGTGGATTGACCAGTCGATGTATGCGTCTCTCCGGGTCGGGTCTCAGTGGTCTGCCGATGGCAATCTGAGGATTTAAATCTGCGAGGCTCTGGAGATAATCCATCACTCGCTGGTTTAAATGCTCTTGAGCAATGATGTACTGGATAAGGTTGGCCAGAACTGGGTCTCTCTCAATCCGCCCACCGGGAAAAGACGTTATTTCTCCGGGTGCTGCACGACTCGGAAAGTAATAATATCCTCGTTCGCGGGCATAGGGTACTGCGGATCGAAGATGAGCAATCGCTTCTTTCGCAGCAGCTTCTATGGCCAAGGGTGGGGTTGGCATAGATTTCCCCACGAAGGAAACTTCTATTGGATCTTGGTTGGGGTCTACAGGAGGAATGTGTACTGCTGCCCAATATTCTAAGGTGGATGGGGTGATCCTTGATTTGAACAGCTCGTACTGGGGTGGCTGGGTAGAACCCATGGTACTGCGGGTAAAATCCCACAATAATTTGACAAAGCTACCTGGGGTTGCATCTGGGGTTCTCAGATGAATGCTGGGGTTCGGCATGACAGGAGGAAGCGTGAGTGTTGTGCGCAAAGTGAGGGTTGTTGGGCAAGGTCACAAGGTGGCCTTTATATAGCAAAGGAGCCGGATCGTTTTACCGCGGCGAAAAGTAATAAATTTGCCAGCTAGCTCCAAAGGTCAGGTCAGTGTCAGAGATACACGTATCTCATAAAGAGATGTGTTACTGTGGTTGTTGTCGGGCTGGTTTTGGTAGTTGTGCCCGGAAGAATATGCAGCTATGCGCTGACCAAACATGCAAGACTACTATTAAAACAGAAGCACAAAGACAAGTTGCGTTAATATATGCGGTCGCATGATTACAAAGCGAGGATACATTGAAACTTGGTACTACTCATACGGCTCAGTCTACCTCGTTTATGTCTAAACGGGCATGCCTGGCGGACGTCGAGGCTTCTCCACGTGTCTCTCTGCCGGGATTAGTCGGAGATGGCGGAGGAACTGCAGGGTCGGGGTAGTGAGAATGACCATTGCGGGGATTGTTGGCCACAACCCCGTTGGAGTGTGCTCCCAATATGCGACGAAGCACTTCTGGGTTATCGCAGCACCTTGGCCGATGGCTGGGGCAGATCTCGGGGTCTCGATCGGTTGTCCAAACAGCACGACCGGGTTGTTGGTGTTGGGCTCGTTTTCTTCTCTCGCCGGGGCTCGACGAACCAGCTCTCCACGAGCTGCTATTAGATCAATGGTGATCTGGTCGAACAGTGCCTCTAGTGCACTTACATAGCGCACTAGGTGCAACAATGCGGGGTCCGTCTCGTGGTCTCCATTGGCGACTTGGGGTGGTCTACCATACCCTTCTCGTCTGGGGTAGTAGTGGAACGAGCGACAGTTAACTCTGGGCGACAAGTGCCTGAGATGAACTATAGCCTCTCGAGCGGCTAGCTGGATGGCTTGTGGCTCAAAGGAAGTTGTTCTTCCGGTGAACCGGTAGGGACGCTCGGGTGCTAGACTCCTACCGTAAATGTGCACAGTGGCCCAGAATTGGCGGTCTTCACCGCTCATGGGTCCTTGATACACAACATATTCTGGTGGCTCCTCTAACGCGTAGGCACGACGGGTGAGGTTTGCGAGGATGGTCACAAAACCTCCAAGGTTGGTTGCTGTGGTTTCGTTGTGCACTACAGGTCCAGGCATTGTGGCTCGGTTTGGGGGTAGCGGCTGTGCTGTGCTGGGTTGAGGCTAGCGTGCCGCTTTTTATAAGAAAAAGGGGACGGAGTCTTCCTTCGAACGCTTGCGAGAAAGGACTATTTAGGGGCCGGTCACTGGCACATGAGTGACAGGTTAGGTCGATAGGTTGGGCACCGGCTGCCAAAAGGTGTTGGGTCACTGTGTGGCTATCTTGCACGAGAAGCTTGGCTGGGGTTTGGTTAAGGTCTGGTGGGTTGGTTTGCCTAGGTTTATTGACCTGGCTAGGATAGGATTAGCCAATGGTCAGCCTGGCTCTGATACCAAGCCTGCCACGACCGGGTTTTCCGGGTAATAACTTTCCAGAAAAGACCATCGTGCTCATCAGCCCCAGGATTACTGTTAGCTGATGAGGCTCTAACTTGATACAGAAATTCCAAGCAAAATACAGAATATGTAGTACAAGACCATTCTGGCCTGCATATACAACAAATGGTTTCTAGTGGTTGATGGCGGAAGCGGGTTGTGAAACATCAGTGTCTATGGGACTCCATTTCCCACGGGAACAGCTGACCAGGTTAATTCCTATCTTCGCGAGGCTGCTATCTCCATTGAGTGGTTTCCGGGGCTGGCATCGCGTCACTCCTCTCCGTGCAGGAAAATCTGGCCAAGACAATAGCCAGGGACAAGCCAGTGAGTACTTTGAATGTACTCGCAAACATTATGAACACAGGTATAATATAACAATGATGTGTTGAAAAATATTTTATGCTCATGACGTCAGTCACAAAAGATAAACAAATCTCGGATGCGTGCAAGCAAGGTTTTATAAAATTGCAATAACATAGTAGTATAAAAATTGATGAAATAAATAACAAGCAATGCCACAGTCGGGCGTCTTAGCGACACCACATAAAGGGTTTTAAAAGAAATGCCACAGTCGGGCGTCTGAGCGACACCACATAAAGGGCTTTAAAAGAAATGCCACAGTCGGGCGTCTGAGCGACACCACAAAAGGGGCTTTAAAAGAAATGCCACAGTCGGGCGTCTGAGCGACACCACATAAAGGGCTTTAAAAGAAATGCCACAGTCGGGCGTCTGAGCGACACCACATAAAGGGCTTTAAAAGAAATGCCACAGTCGGGCGTCTGAGCGACACCACATAAAGGGCTTTAAAAGAAATGCCACAGTCGGGCGTCTGAGCGACACCACATAAAGGGCTTTAAAAGAAATGCCACAGTTGGGCGTCTGAGCGACACCACATAAAGGGCTTTAAAAATAAACAATCATAGTGGATATCCCGGAGGTAGAACCATCCCAGAGATACCCGATAATAACAATAATATCACGGGTTAGTCAACAATAATAATAATCATAGTTATCACCAGTCACAAGTAGTAATTCCATTTCTGGTTAACAGTTTCACCTTCGAAGACCGACACTAAGACCGACACTTGACCCATCCCAGACTGTAATCCTTAACCATGGACACGGCTATTCGAATAGGTTTATTCTCTGCAGAGGGTGTACTCTTTACCCACGAGTAACGGATTTCTTTAGTCCATCGGGACTAATTCCGTCTATGGTCTTTTTGTTGAAAACACACCTAACTTGCACACACCAGCTTATCACACACGTGTCTGGAATCACCCACGACACCTGTTAAGCAAACTCTAAGTGGGGAGGCTACAACCTCGCGTAGCATGGGATCAAATTTATATCGCGCGCTCTAAGGGGTGGCCTCCCCTCTCGGTCCCAACCGGAAACACCCATGCTCCCGGACCAGGTGGCCTGCCTACCAGTTACAACCAGTATCTTCCACCATGGCCTCTCTGTACGGTGTGTGCTAGAAAGAGGTTGACAACTTACTGAACCGTACTCTACATGCTGTAGAGACGAGTGGTAGCACGAAACAAGTATGGGGGTTACTGGAACAAGACTCGATCTACGGTCGACTCAGGAGGTCCAAGTATTCCCTGCATGATTAGTATAACAAATATATTTCATCAAACAGAGTCACCACTCATATCACCTTACCATGCCATACCAGACAGAACCGTCCCGACGGAGGCCGGCGACAAACTCATACCTACCCAAGGCAGAGGTTTTCCCGGGTTCCTGCCGGTATGCATGTAAAGCTCATGAGGGTGATTATCGTCACCAGTGTGTCCATTACCAACAGCATGGAAATTGGTAACATGCACCCATGCATATGATCATATCACATGAAATAACAAGTCCTTCGAAATGCGGTGGTGTTATAAATGCATCAATGATCACTTCAAAAGTTATTATGCCGGGGTTCAGAATGCTTGCCTTCAATGTGTGGAAAGGCAAGGTGCTCTCCAAACTTTTGAAAGTTTTCTTCTCTTCCAAAAATCCTATTTAAAAATATATTTGAATTAACACACATTTCAAAAACAGAACCAAAAAGTTGTTTAAATTTTTTTTAAATAAATCTTAAAATAAACTAGATCAAATTTGAAGAAGGTAGGAAAAAGAATCAACTCATTTGGACTTATATTTAAAAAGTTAGAGCTAGTCAAAGTTTTGGTCAAAAATCTGTTTTTAAATAAAACAGAAAAAGAAAACGTTTCGGAGGGGAATACGCTTTCGGAGCGGGGAAAGCGTACTAGGGATAATACGCCTTCACTTAATCTCACGTGGACAGCGCGGGGTGTCGCTGACAGTGGGCCCGCCTGGCCCACTGGTCATGTTTGACCAGTCGCCGCGCGTCGTCTCCCTCCTCTGTCCGAGCGGAGCGGGGCTCCGGCGATTGTCGCCGGCGTTTGGCTGCTCCTCGCGGGCTCCAGAGGGTGGGGATGGATCCGCACGGCTGGGGCGGTTCTCCCGGTGGTCGAGGGGTTGCTGGGGAAGGAGTAAATCGCCGGCGGCGAGCTCCGCGGCGGAGGGAAGCTTCGGTGGCGAAGTGACTTTGTGGCGGTGATGGTTCCCGATCAAAATTAAGTAGGGGGTTGGGTTCACAGGGGGATCAGGAAGTTCCTGGCGAAGAGAACGGAGAGGGGGAGGTGCTGGAGGTGCCGGATTGGCCGGGGCGGTGGCGGCGGCAGGAGTTGCTGGAGATGATGAAGAAGACCTCCCCGGGTCGAATGCGAGGCAGGGGAGCGCCATGGGGGTAGCATGAGGTCGCGTCCGTGCTCAGAGGGGCTCGGGGTGTCCATTTATAGCACGTCGAGGTCGGTTCCGCGGCGGTGGGGATAAGCTCTCCGGCGAACCGCCTCTCTGTAGCTAGGGCGACGTGGCGGCGACGAACGCTAGCGGACACCCGTGTGGATGAGCTCGGGCTGTGCCGGGGCCAGGTGGCGAGCCGGGGTGGCTTGGGCGGCGGCGGCTAGCTCTTGGCCTGCCGGGCACGGCGGGGGCTGCTTGGCACGTTGCTGCGAGGAGGGGAGCGCGTGGCGTGGTGCTGCAGAGCGGGCCAAGGCCGTGGGGGCCAGCGTGTCGGCTCGGCCGCGTGGCTGCAATCGGCGCGCTCTGGGCGCGCCCAGTGCACGCACACCAGATGTTCGACACAATGCCGCGGCATGCTACAGGTCGCAGGTGAGGATGGTGTTTACCAGATCGAGGTTAGGAGCAACGGGGAGTCTAGTGGACATGCTAGTTTGTTCAACGGTGCAAGCTCACAGTGCAATGCCACAATTCATGACAAAACAGAACATGTCCACAGGGTGTTTGACAAAATGCCAATGGCACTTAGACAAGTCTTGGGGTGGCCAAAAACTCCAGATGGGGGTCTCTGTGGAAGAAAGAGAGGGTGGTGATGTTAGTTGGACAAAAGGGGAAACTTGCTAGTGCAAGTTTTACAAAACTTCAATTCTGGACAGGAAATAGATGACATTATTCCATGAACCAAAAATGATCTAAATGGTGCATGCTCCTGGACTTAAGGGTTTAACATGGGGGATTACAAGTAGGAGAAATAATCAAGGTTATAGGAGCAACTAAAATGGTGGCTGCTGTACAAATCCTCAAGTTGGTCCAGAATAGAAATGAGGTTGAAACACTCAAATTTTTCAAAGAACAATTTTATGTTTTTGCACAAAGAGGGATAACAGGCTCCTACTGACCTCCCTTAATTTTGGTAGAAGTTTTAAAGAAATATTTGAAATAGGCTGCTGTGTAAAATTGCTCACTGGACCAGAGAACAAAATTGAGAGTAGGGCTCAAAATATTTCATGAATGAAATATATTTTTGCATAAAAGTGATTTAAAAACATCACATGACATCTCCAAATTTTTGTGGAAATTTTAATTGAATCTATCAAATGGTTGTAGTTCAAATATGGTCAATTAACCTTGAAAACCATTTTCAAGAAAATAAAGATCAAGCAACTTAGTTATTTAATTAGTTATACTGATAAAAGGAAAGTTTTTCTTGAGAGGTTAAATAAGTCCAACAACATTTTTGAAAAGTTTTCTTTTTGGAAAACTCATTATAACAGGGAAGGAAATGACTTAAAAATCAAAATGGAGCTCAGAAATCCAAAGTTTTAAATCCTGGCAAAAATTTTAATTTAATAAAACAAGGCCAAATTTTTGGGGTGTCACACCAGCAAACCGATGTTTGGCTATGTTACCGCTTTGCGCAGCCCCTCTTATAGCGTTGTTAGTTGCAGGTGAAGTTGAAGATTGCTCCATGATGGACAGGATTATGTTGGGATATCACAATATCTCTTATTTAATTGATGCATCTATATACTTGGTAAAGGGTGGAAGGCTCGGCCTTATGCCTGGTGTTTTGTTCCACTCTTGCCGCCCTAGTTTCCGTCATATTGGTTTTATGTTCCCGGATTTTGCGTTCCTTACGCGGTTGGGTGATTTATGGGACCCTCTTGACAGTTCGCTTTGAATAAAACTCCTCCAGCAAGGCCCAACCTTGGTTTTACCATTTTCCTCACCACCACCTACTTTTCCCTTGGGAGTCGCTCTCTCGAGGGTCATATTTTATTCAGCCCCCCCGGACCAACGCTTCTCTAAGTGTTGGTCCAAACTAGAGCCACATGTAGCGCCACCTCGGGGAAACTTGAGGTCTGGTTTTAGTTGTACGTAGTGTTCATCCGATGTTACCCTGAGAATGAGATATGTGCAGCTCCTATCAGGATGTCGGCTCATCGGGCGGTCTTGCTGGACTTGTTTTACCATTGTCGAAATGTCTTGTAAACCGGGATTTCGAGACTGATCGGGTCTTCCTGGGAGAAGGAATATCCTTCGTTGATCGCGAGAGCTTATCATGGGCTAAGTTGGGACACCCCTGCAGGGTTATAAACTTTCGAGAGCCGTGCCTGCGGTTATGTGGCAGATGGGAATTTGTTAATGTCCGGTTGTAGATAACTTGACACCAGATCCGAATTAAAACGCATCAACCGCGTGTGTAGCCGTGATGGTCTCTTTTCGGCGGAGTCCGGGAAGTGAACACAGTTTTGGGTTATGTTTTACGTAAGTAGCAGTTCAAGATCACCTTTTGATCATTGCTAGCTTCATGATCATTCCTTTGCTTCTCTTCTCGCTCTTATTTGTGTATGTTAGCCACCATATCATGCTTAGTCACTGCTGCAACCTCACCACTTATCCATTCCTTACCCATTAAGCTTTGCTAGTCTTGACACCATGGTAATGGGATTGCTGAGTCCTCGTGGCTCACAGATTACTACAACAACAGTTGCAGGTACAGGTTATGCGATGTTCATGATGTGACAGCGATGTTTGCTTGTTTTGGAGTTCTTCTTCTGCTTCTTCTTCGATCAGGGGATAGGTTCCAGGTCGGTAGCCTGGGCTAGCAGGGCAGATGTCGTTTGAGTTTCTGTTTGTGTTTCATCCGTAGTCGGATGGTGCTCTTATGTAAGATGATGTTGTATTCGTGTGGCATTGTATGTCTTTAGTATGTATCCCCATCTATTATGTAATATTGATGTAATGATATCCACCTTGCAAAAGCGTATCAATATGTGGTTCCATCCTTGGTGGTACCTATGAGTCTCTTTAGGATATTATCGCATATTGGGCGTGACACTATCGCCCGCCCTGCTACCACCCTCACTTTTTCACCAACAGATGCATTATTCTTAAATGGTAAATACATAACAACTCTTCCTCATTATGTTTAGGCACATGAAAATTAATACGGTATCCCGAAAGGTGCAATATGTCTCGCTGGCGCAGTCAAGTTACCCAGATAGTTGATTTCACGGGTCGTCCCCCGATGTTGTATCCACAAAAGGACCACAATTTGGCCCTACGAACTCCATTTGGGCTCCTTCACCTGCCAAAACAATCACAACTAAACATGGTACGCGTCCATCTACCTCTTCTTCGGTGTCGACAACATTTGGGGCGCCGGATCTAGGTTGAAAAACCAATTTTCAGATGATATTAAATTTGACGTGTACACTAACACCGTTCTAGGAGCTCACCCACAGATAGATATATGGACAATAACATATATAGCAATGCACCATCGTTCCATTTTCAAACCAGAAAGACTATAGGTTCAGTCAGGACGGAAGGAGGAGGCTCTTCGTTGAATCGAAACCCAAGAATTCATCCTTTACATGGTCTATCGCCCACCCCGCTACCACCCTCACTTTTTCACCAGCAGATGCATTATTCATAAATGATAAAGTACATAATAGCTCTTCCTCATTATGTTTATGCACATGAAAAATTGTAGGTCATCCGAAATGGTGCAAAATGGCTCGTCGGCGCGATCAACTTACCCTGAAACTTGATTTCACGGGCCGCCCCCCTATGTTGTATCTACGAAAGGACCACAATTTGGCCATACAAATGCCATTTGAGCTCCATCACTCGCCAAAATAATCACAACTAAACGTGGTATGCGTCCATCACCCTCATCATCGGCGTCGACAACATTTCAGGGACATATCCAAGTTGAAAAACTGAGTTTCAGATGACTTTATCTTTGACGTGTACTGTACCACCCTTCTATGAGCTTACCCATGGACAGATATTTGGACAATAACATATAGAGCAATGCACCACCCTTCCATTATCAAACTAGAAATACTACAAGTTCAGTCAGGACCGATGGAGGAGGCTCTTCGTTCCATCAAAACCCAAGAATTCATGCTTTACATTGTCCATCGCCCGCCCCACTACCACACTCACATTTTCACCAATAGATGCATTATTCTTAAATGATAAAGTACATAACAGCTCTTCCTCATTATGTTTATGCACACGAAAAATTATAGGGTATCCCGAAAGGTTCAAGATGGCTCCTCGGCGCGATCAAGGTACCCATATAGTTGATTTCACGGGCCGTCCCCCGATGTGTATCCACAAAAGGACCACAATTTTGCATTATGAACTCCATTTGAGCTCCATTACCGCCAAAACAATCACAACTAAACGTCGTATCCGTCCATCACCCTCTTTGTCGGCATGGACACCATTTTGCGGGCCGGATATAGGTTGAAAAACTGAGTTTCAGATGATTTTATTTTTGACGTGTACTCTACCACCCTTCCGTGATCTCACCCACATAAACATATATAGACAATAAAATATAGAGAAATGCACCATCCTTCCATTTTCAATCTAGAAAGACTGCAGGTTCAGTCAGGACGGAAGGAGGAGCCTCTTGGTTGCATTGAAACCCAAGAATTCATGCTTTACATGGTCTATCTCCCGCCCCGCTACCACTCTCACTTTTTCACTAGCAGATGCATTATTCTTAAATGATAAAGTACATAATAGCTCATCCTCATTATATTTATGCACACGAAAAATTATAGGGCATCCCGAAAGGTGCAAGATGGCTCGACGGCATGATCAACTTACCCTAAAAGTTGATTTCACGGGCCATCCCCCGTTGTTATATACACATAAGGACCACAATTTGGCCATCCGAAACCCATTTGAGCTCCATCAGCCGCCAAAACAATCACAACTAAACATGGTACCCGTCCATCACCCTCTTTGTCGGCAATGACAACATTTCGGGTCCGGATCCATGTTAAAAAACCGAGTTTCGGATGATTTTATCTTGGACGTCTACTCTACCACCCTTCTATGAGCTCACCCACAAAGAGATATCTGGACAATAACATATAGTGCAATGCACCATACTTCCATTTACAAACCAAAAAGACTCCATGCTCAGTCCAGACAGAGGGGGGAGGCTCTTCGTTGCATCAAAACCCAATAATTCTTGCTTTACATGGTCTATTGCCCGCTCCGCTACCACCCTCACTTTTTAACCAGCCAATGCATTATTCTTGACTGAGAAAGTAAATAACAGCACTTCCTCATTATGTTTCTGCACACCAAAAATATAGGGCATCACGAATGGTGCAAGATGGCTCGTCAACACGATCAACTTACCCTAAAAGTTGTATTCATGGTCTGTCCTCCGTTGTTGTTTCCACAAAAGGACCACAATTTGGCCATACAAACTCCATTTGTGCTCCATCACCCACCAAAATCATCACAACTAAAGATGGTACACGTCCATCACCCTCCTCATCAACGTCGACAACATTTTGGCGGCGGGAATCAGGTTGAAAATCGAGTTTCGGATGATTCTATCTTTGATGTGTACTCTACCACTCTGCCATGAGCTCAACCACTGACAGATATAAGGACAATAACATATAGAGCCATGCACCATCCTTCCTTTTTCAAAGTAGAAGACTACAGGTACAGTCAGGACAGAATGAGGAGGCTCTTCGTTGCATCAACACCCAAGAATTCATGCTTTACATGGTCTATCGCCCGTCCCGCTACACCCTCACGTTTTCACCAGCCGATGCATTATTCTTAAATGATAAAGTACGTAACAGCTCTTCCTCATTATGTTTGTGAACACGAAAAATTATAGGGCATCCCAAATGGTGCAAGGCGGCTCGTCGGTGCGATCAACTTACCCTAAAACTCGATTTCATGGGTCGTCACCCGATGTTGTATCCACAAAAGGACCACAACTTGGCGATACGAATGACATTTGAGCTCCATCACCAGACAAAACAATCACAACTAAACGTGGAACGCGTCCATCACCCTCTTCGTCGGTGTCGACAACATTTTGGGGGCGGGATCCAACTTGAAAAACCAAGTTTCGGATGATTTTGGCATAGGTGGTCCAACGAAGAACTACCCCTGAGGTGAGGTCTTGGCAGGCACAAAAACCTTGGCGTAGAACTCCTTCTCGAACACATCATTTTCCTGTTCGTGCAGGGTGTATATGGGCAGCAAGGGATAGTGGCATTGTTGGAGGCAATCTCTTAGGAGTGATGGAAATCCTGTCGTAAGGAGTCTCAAGGGAGCGACGACCATCTACAAAGGTTGAATGGGAGAGGTCAATAAGGGAAATATATTTTGGGTTGGGTAAGCTTTAGAAAAGAAGAGAAGTTTAGATGGTCTCAAGCTAACTAACGTCCATGCTAACTAAGGCTTCCTACAGTCAGGATGGCTCTGATACCAGCTCTGTGGGGACCCCGACTCATAAGTCGTGATCACCGAATGCACGTGTACAGTGATCCCAGAGATCAATGCTCACTAAACACACAGAAGCTGAATAACAAGAATCTTACATCCATACATACTGTCTTACACAAATTATGACCATTATGGTCAAGTCTTACATAGATAAAGCCACAGGGGCTGAATGCCAAGTAAACTTAAGCAGCGGAAATCTTCGTCGATAAGTAGAACCCATGCCATCTGCCTTAACCCTACATGCATTCTGACTGGGAAACGTCCTAGTTCGCATTTTCGTCTCCAAAGAACTCTTCTTCGAACTCCTGCTCTTCCATGCCTGGCCAATTAAATAACCAGTGGCAAGCCAATGAGTACTTTGGATGTACTCGCAAGCAACCCATGATTTGGTTCAAAGTAACAATGCAACTGTACAACAAGTAAGCAACCTAGCTTCAGGCTAGTTGAGATGTCCTATCAACTTGTGAGATATGCATCAATGAACATGGGCAACCTTGAGAACAGGTTACATATATCAACATAAATAGGGTTTGGTTAAATGCCATTTCATTCAACATTTCAAGTCACCACCTTGACACAAATAGTTCTCTTCCACACACACATGCACCGAGATTGTAAAATTTCTGGACATAGTTTAAGTAGCACCTCCCAACTGTCCATGACCGTGGACACAGCTATTCGAATAGTTTGACACTCTGCAGAGGTTGCGCACTTTACCCACAAGATTCGGGAAGCTTTCGTCTCATCCACGATCCCGCAGTACCTCAATTACTCGGGGGAAGCACCTGATCATTACCTTTCCCTAGACGACAGTAACATAGGGTCCACTCGTTGATACACGGCCCTCGTGTATAAGAAAAAGATCGTGGGACTCTGCCCTTTTCACATTATTACGCATACACGAAGGGATCAACGGTGTGTCCGGTGCCCTGTGAAAACAGTCATGGCCGCGTATCCAAGCACGACCCCGTCCCGAGAGTGACCTCAAGTCACCCCCGTCACTAGTAATGTGGGCACCATGCTAGTATCAGCCTAAGTAATCAATAATGCCCCGTCCCATAAAGGGGTAGAGTGGTTGCACATGTTTGATTGGGACGGTAATCACACATAAATCTATTCCATCATTTTTCACACACACACACCAAAAGCTCTCTTCGGTACACCACATCTTCCTCAAGTGGTGACCTTAGTTAAACATCTCCCAAGGGCATTAGGGGCAACTGATGGGGTTTTCAAAAGAATGTAACCATGAAGAGTTCATGGTACACATGCATCATTATGCATCAACTAGTCTCTTGACAATGCAATCATGAACAAGGTAAGGTCATGAGTAGGGGTATGCATCATGGGGTGGTTCACAACAAGTTCACCACCGTCATATTTCGTCATCATGCAATCGGAAAAAGGGTACCGATGAACAAGAGGGGTGTCATGGTCAATGGGCTGCTTGCCTTGACTGGCTTGGTCTTCAAGTTCTTCAAATCCTTCTCCTTCTTCTTCTTCGGCAACTTCGTCTAAAACGGGATCTAATCGTCGCAAGAAAATAACGAGAAAATAAGGCAATAGTAAAACAGAAAAACCAAAGTGCTCAGAAAAATGTCAACTTATTTTTGTTAAATACTAGGGTGAACACTAAGAAGGGGAAAATTCCTAGTTTTGGATTTGGAGTAGCATAATGGGAGAAATGGATTTTCAGAGGGGTTTAGATATATTCAAATTTGAATTTGGATATGAATAATAGATAAAAGTTGGTTGGACATGAATGAAAGTTATACCATTAAATAGGTGGGACTTTTGAAAAATATGGGAGTTTGAATTATTGCATTTGGATGAATATTTAATCCTGTGGAATTTTTACAAGTTTGACAGAAAAGAAAAAGGAGAAGGAGCACTCTGTAACTGGCCCAGAAGAGCCGCAACGCAGCAGGCCCAGTCCGAAAGGTGGCCCAGCGCACTGGTGCACGTGCGCACGCCGGGTTTAAACATGACGGGCGGGGCCCAGGCGTCAGCGAGACAGAGGGGGGCAATGGAGGGGAGAGGCTGACAGGAGGGGCCCGCCTGTCATCCCTAACCCTGCGACAGAGGGCCGGCGGGCTCACCAGCGACGATGCAGGGCACGGCGAGGTGAAAGGAGGGCAGGGTTGGACTCAGCGCAGAGTCGCCGTTCAGGTGGAGGTGGTTGCGGTCGTTGGGGTGGCTTGGTTCACCGGCGACCAGGTCTCTCGGCGGAGGAGCTTCGGGTGTCGTCGGTTCCGGCCGTTTCTGGCTGCAAAAGGAGCGGGGGAGAAAGGGGAAATGATCAGGGGTGCTCGGGGGTTCCAGATCGAGGCAGAGGAGGAGCGGGGGAGGCCTGTACCTCGCAAACTCCGGCGAGCCGAAGCGGCGGAGCTCGAGCTCGATCTCGTGCTCGGGCGTCTCTAGAGAGGAACCGGGGGTGTAGGGGGATGATTTGCTGGTGCACAGAGCGAGTGGTGAGGAGAGTAGGGCTCGGGGAGGCCCTTAAATAGGTGAACGGCGGGGTGCCGTGGACCCATGCACCGGTGGGCTCCTGCTCGTCGCCACAGGGCTCGGGAGGAGCTGGCGTCGTGTCTGGGGTGTTGCTGGGCGTGGACTACACCGAGGGAAGCTAAGGGAGAGAGCGGGGTAAGGCTAGAGATGTCGCGCGTGTGAGGCCGCTCATTGGAGCTCCCGGGCGGCCGGTGCGCGTGCGAGGAGGGCAGCAGGAGGGAGAAGTAGGAGGGGGACCAGGCTTTGGCGTGTTGTGGACATCGAGGAGCATCGTCGGGCGCGCTGGGAGGCCCGAGGTGGCCGGAGGTGCTTGGCAGGGGGCGGCTACAGTGCGGGAGTGCACTGTAGCGCACTCCAGAGCGCCCAAATGGCCGGCATGGTCATTTTCTATGCAATGTGGGCACAGACAAAGGTGTCTGGTAGCTCTAGGGGGAGTAAAGAATGGGGGAGGGGCATTGGATGCCCTGGGTGGCCACTGGAGTGAGGAGGGAGGTGAGAAAGGAGAAGAATGCTGTTGTCCAGAAGGGTAAATGGGGATGTTTCACCCTTCAATCATTGAGTTGAGGCCAGGGAAGAGTTACTGGAGGTGCAAGGGGACTCTGAGGGGCCGTGGTATAAAGTTGAGGCCATGGAGAAGAGTGGAAGTGGTCAAAACAGGGGTTTTAGTAAAATGGCAGAAGGTATTTCTTGCTGGTTTGGGAAAGAAGATGAACTCCTCTTGTCATGAGGCCTGACAGGGTCAAATGGCATGAGATAGAAATAGGTTCCACCAAGGTTGAGTCCATTTGGGCAAAGTTGCCAATGCAACTTTTGTAAACCCTAGAAATCAACATAAATGAGTTTTCCAAGATCTAGACATGCAAGACAATTCTCCTTGATGAACCACTTGGTGAAGTGTCATCATTTGAGGTTCTGAACATGTCCACAAAAGTTGAGATCAAAAGGAGAAAGTTGCCAATGTAGAGTTGTTCAAATTTGGTTCTGGACAGGAAGGGTTTTGGGGCCCTTTGATCTTGTTAACTTGTTATCCAACTTGTGCCACTTGGTCTAGATGAATAATTAGAACATTTGAGCATGTTCACAAGGTTTGAGAACATTTGGAAATGTTTGGCAATGTAAAGTTGCTCAAACTTCAAAATGGACAGAAATGGTTTTGAGGGGATTTGATGATGTTATATTGTTCTCCTAGACATGAGACTTTGCAAGATCATCTAATATGTCATATGTGACATGCTAGAATTTTCTTGGAATTTTTAGAGAATATTTCCTTTGTAAATATTTCAAAAGCTTGAAATATCGAGAAAGGGTTTTTGAGGGGTTTGACCAATATTTTGAACATGACCATGTGTTGAGACTCTTATATATGGACAATATATGTCCACTGAGTTTCCCTAAATTTTCACAAATATTTTTAAAGTATTAAATTAATTTTAACCTATTAAAGACCATTTCTGGCCTAAAGAAAAAGCCTTTAAATAAAGTAGCAAAATGAATTTTTAAATTATATTTTTGTGGTTTTTGGGAGTCCTATACCTAATAGGAATCAAACATACTCTTTGAAAGATTTTTCATACCCCAGATTAAGTACTTGCAGTGCAAACCTCAATTCAGGGGGTTTTGGAAAACTAAATTTAGAAAATACTTTTTGGCCAAATTATTTTTGTAAGAAAATTCTATATTGTACTATACACATGGTATGATCATTGGGAAGAAGTTTTGGATCAAGGAAAGGAAGTATAGAAGGTGAAGCTATGTTGACTTTTAAGACCACTTGAAAACACAAAGAGAAAACCAACTCAAATAAAAAGTCAAATAATGCAAAAGTTTTTGTCAAACCACACTTTATCATGATTTATCATCTTAAGTGTTGTGCCATGAAAATCAGGGTGTGACATCTTAAATAATAAATTACATTGTAATTCTTCCTCATTATGTTTATGCACCTGGAAAGTTATAGGGCATCTCATATGGTGCAAGATGGCTCGTTGGCGTGATCAACTTACCATGAAAGTTGAATTTCACGAGTTGTTCCCCGATGTTGTATCCACAAAAGGACCACAATTTGGCCATACAACCTCCATTTGAGCTCCATCACCCGCCAAAACAATCACAACTAAACATGGTACACGTCCATCACCCTCTTCGTCGGTGTCGACAATATTTTGGGGGCTGGATCTAGGTTGAAAACCCAAGTTTTGGATGATTTTATCTTTGACGTGTACTGTACCACCCTTCTATGAGATCACCCACGGACAAATATATGGACAATAACATATAGAGCAATCCACCATCCTTCCATTTTCAAACCAGAAATACTACAGGTTCAGTCAAGACAGAAGGAGGAGGCTCTTCATTGCATTGAAACCCAAGAATGCATGCTTTACATGGTCTAACGCCTGCCCCACTACACCCTCACTTTTTCACCAACCGATGTATTATTATAAACTAATAATGTATGTAAGAGCTCTTCCTCATTATGTTTATGCACATGAAAATTATAGGGCATCCCAAATGGTGCAAGATGGCTCGTCGGCATGATCAACTTACCCTGAAACCTGATTTCATGGGCCGTCCCCCGATATTGTATCCACAAAAGGACCACAATTTGGCCATACCAACGCCATTTGAGCTCCATCACCCGCCAAAACAATCACTACTAAATGTGGTACACGTCCATCACCCTCTTCATTGGTGTCGACAACATTTCGAGGGCCGGATCCAAGTTGAAAAACCCAGTTTCAGATGATTTTATCTTTGACGTGTACTCAACCACCCTTTTGTGAGCTCACCCACGGATAGTTATATGGACAATAACATATAGAGCATTGCACCATCCTTCCATTTTCAAACCAGAAAGACTACATGTTTAGTCAGGATAGAAGGAGGAGGATCTTCCTTGCATCGAAACCCAAGAATTCATGCATGACATGGTCTATCGCCCGCCCCGCTTCCACACTCAATTTTTCACCAGTAGATGCATTATAGTTAAATGATAAAGTACATAACATCTCTTCCTCAATATTTTTATGCACACGAAATATTAAAGGGCATTCCGAATGGTGCAAGACGGCTCGTTGGCGCGATCACCTTACCCGTAAAGTTGAATTCACGGGTCATCCCTCGATGTTGTATCCAAAAAAGGACCACAATCTGGCCATACCAACTCCATTTGAGCTACATCATGTGCCAAAATGGTCACAACTAAACGTCGTACGTGTCCATCACCCTCTTCGTCCGTGTCGATAACATTTCGGGGGCCGGATCCAGGTTGAAAAATCGAGTTTCAGATGATTTTGTCTTTGACTTGTACTCTACCACCCTTCTATGAGCTCACCCATGGACATATATATGGACAATAACATATGGAGAAATGCAACATCCTTCCATTTTCATACCATAAGGACTACAGATTCAGTCAGGACAGAAGGAGGAGGCTCTTCATTGCATCGAAACCCAAGAATTCGTGCTTTACATGGTCTATCGCTCGCCCCGCTACCACCCTCACTTTTTCACCAGTCAATGCATTATTCTTAACTAATAAAGTACATAAAAACTCTTCCTCATTATCTTTATGCACACGGAAAATTATAAGGCATTCTAAATGGTGTAAGATGGCTCGTCGAAACGATCAACTTACCCTGAAAGTTGTATTCACGGTCTGTCCCTTTATGTTGTATCCACAAAAGGACCACAATTTGGCCATACGAACTCCATCTAAGCTTCATCACCCGCCAAAACGGTCACAACTAAACGTGGTGCGCTTCCATCACCCTCTTCATCAGCGTCGACAACATTTTGGGGGGAGGATCCAGGTTGTAAAACTGAGTTTCAGATGATTTTATCTTTGACGTGTCCTCTACCACCCTTCTGTGAGCTCAACCATGAACAGATATATGGACAACAAAATATAGAGCAATGCACCATCATTCCATTTTCAAACCTGAAAGACTACATGTTCAGTCAGGACAGAAGGAGGAGGCTCTTCATTGCATCAAAACCCAAGAAGTCATTCTTTATATGGTCTATAGCTCGCCCCGCTACCACCCTCACATTTCCACCAGCAGATGCATTATTCTTAAATGATAAAGTACATAACAACTCTTGCTCTTTATGTTTATGCACACAAATAATTATAGGGCATCCCGAAAGGTGCAAGGTGGTTTGTCGGCATGATCAACGCTACAAAAAAATAAGACACGTCCATGACATTTTGGGCCGAACGAATTTTTTTTCTCTCATACTTATGACACTTCTATGACGATAATTATGACAAAATCCGGTATCATCTTAGATGTGGTGGGCTCCCTCTTCTATGACAAAACATAATGACAGAAAATGGGGATTTTCCGGAATTGTTGTTTGTTGTTCCAGCCTCATTTAAACTTGCCTAGATAGGTAGTTTTAATATGCTTCACCTCTTGGCATGTTTTACAACATTTAATATTGTTGTACCTAAACGAGAGCAAACTAAATAACTCGAATTTGGTGTTTCGGCAATATGCAATTCATTGCATATCGAGCTCCACTTAATTTGTAGTATTGTTTGTTGCACTTTGCCATGCCATGCCTCTTTAAACCGGACATGCATAATACTTGATTTTTGCATCATGCCATGCTTATGTGATGGTTGTTTACCATGATGTTTGCTCCTTTCCGGTTGCGCTTCTCCTTGATAGTCCCGGTTACGTTGTGATTCTGAGGATTCGTTCGACTCCGTTGGTTCGTCTACTTCTTGGACTCGTTCTTCTTCCTTGCGGGATCTCAAACAAGATGACCATTACCCTCGATATCACTTCTATCTTTGCTTGCTAGTTGTTCATTCTATCGCTATGTCGTGATTCCTACCACTTGTTTATCATGCCTCCCATATTGCCATGTCAAGCCGCTAACCCACCTTCCTAGCAAACCGTTGTTTGGTTATGTTACTAATTTTGCTCAGCCCCTCTTATAGCGTTGTTAGTTGTAGGTGAAGTTGAAGATTTGCTCCATGTTGGAACTTGTTTATGTTGGGATATCACAATATCTCTTATTTTTAATTAATGCATCTATATACTTGGTAAAGGGTGGAAGGCTCGGCCTTATGCCTGGTGTTTTTCCACTCTTGCCGCCCTAGTTTCTGTCTTACCGATGTTACGTTCCTAGATTTTGCGTTCCTTACGAGGTTGGGGTTATGGGACCCCCTTGACAGTTCGCCTTGAATAAAACTCCTCCAGCAAGGCCCAACCTTGGTTTTAACATTTGCCTACCTACCACCTATACCTTTCCCTTGGGTTCTGCAGACTCAAGGGCCATCTTTATTTTTAACCCCCCCGGGCTAGTGCTCCTCGAAGTGTTGGTCCGAACTGGGCAACCTGCAGGGCCACCTCGGGGAAACTTGAGGCCTGGTTTTACTCGTAGCTTGACCTATCCGGTGTGCCCTGAGAACGAGATATGTGCAGCTCCTATCGGGATTTGTCGGCACAGTCGGGCTGTCTTGCTGGTCTTGTTTTACAATTATCGAAATGTCTTATAACCGGGATTCTGAGTCTGATCGGGTGATTTCAGGAGAAGGAATATCCTTCGTTGATCGCGAGAGCTTGTGATAGGCTAAGTAGGGACACCCCTGCAGGGTATAAACTTGCTAGAGCCATGCCCGTGGTTATGTGGCAGATGGGAATTTGTTAATATTCGGTTGTAGAGAACTTAACACTTGAATTAATTAAAAAGGCATCAACGCGCGTGTGTAACCGTGATGGTCTCTTTTTGGCGGAGTCCAGGAAGTGAACGCAGTTTGGGTTATGTTTGAATCTAAGTAGTTTCAGGATCACCTGTTGATCACTTCTAGCTATACAATCGTTGCGTAATTTCTCTTCTTACTTTTGTACTCGTATGGTAGCCACCAAATTTCCTTAGCACTTGGTGCAACTCCACCTCACTACCTTATCCTACCCATAAGGTTAGATAGTCTTGATCTCGCGGGTTTTGAGATTGCTGAGTCCTTGTGACTAACAGATGCTACCAAAACAGTTGCAGGTGCCGATGATACCAGTGCAGGCGATTCTACTGAACTCAAGTGGGAGTTCAACGAAGACCTTGGCCGTTACTATGTTTCGTTTCCTGATGATCAGTAGTGGAGCCCAGTTGGGATGATAGGGGATCTAGCATTTGGGGTTATCTTCTTTTCTTTTGGATTTGTACATAGTCGTACTATGTGTGTACTCTGAATGATGTATGAATTATTTGTTCATTTGTGAAGTGTTGATTGTAAGCCAACTATTTATCTATCCTTGTTCTTGTACATGGGATTGTGTGAAGATGACCCTTGTTGTGACAAAACCACAATGCGGTTATTGCTCTAGGTCGTGCCTCGACACGTGGGAGATATAGCCGCATTGTGGGCGTTACAGCGGTAAGGGCCAAGGTGATGGAGCAAATCGCCCCGGCAAGCCCTTTCGGAACAAAGGAAAACCCACCGGGGGCCATGAGAAAGAAGTTTCTGGTGATGAGAGTGACAAAGGGGATGTAGAGGAAACTTGTGAGCAGGAGTTGCAGAAGGCCACGAATGCCCTGTGCGTTGACGGAGGTGCATCTTTACACACCTCCCACCGCCAAGTCAAGCTATGGGCTCAGGAAGTCAATGCCTTGGAACTAGCACCGGAGGCCTGGAAGCCGCTGAAACGGTCCCGTACGCCCATCATCTTGGACGAAGAGGGTCATCCTACCGGCACCATTGCGGTAGGATGCTTGCCTTTGTCGGTTTCTCCAACAATTCACAACCTCAAGGTCACAAAGATGTGGGTGGATGGTGAGGCCCGACTAAATCCTATTTCCCAAGAAGTTATCAACAGACTTCAGATAGCAGAAGAAGAGCTAGAGGTTATAAGCATGTTTCAAGGAGTCAACCCCGGCAGGAGTCATCCTAAAGGGAAGATTGCGTCGCCAGTAACATTTGGGAGAGAGCTTAACTACCGGACTGAGAATATTGTGTTTAACGTAGTTGACCTCCCCCTGCCGTACAATGGGATCCTTGGACGCCCGGCCTTGGCTAAATTCATGGCAGCATCCCACTATGCCTACAATACCCTGAAAATGTCTGGGCCACTGTGAGTCCTCACCATCCCATCAGATGAGAAAGATGCCATTATTTGTGTGGATAAGATGTACATGGACGCGATCGCGGCAGAGGCTGCGACGGCAGCGGTTCCCGCCAAGGAGAGCCAAGGGAAGAAACAAGATTTTAGGGCCTTTGGCAAAGTGTCCAGGAAGCGTGCCCCCTCCGAGTGCACAACACCCGTTGACGACGTGCCAGAGTGTTCCAACAGCAAGAGATCCAAGGTTGTTGCTCCGCAAGTGAAAAAGGTCCCGACAGGGCTGGCTGGCGTTGATGGTACTTTCACAATCAATGCCACCCTTGACGTCAAATAGGAAACCGCGCTCGTTGCCTTCCTGCAGGCGAATATCAATGTGTTTTCTTGGCAACCATCTGATATCCTCGGTGTCCCCAGGGAGGTAATCGAGCACCACCTTCCTGTCTGCCCACATGCCAGACCTGTTAAGCAGAAAGTCCAGAAGAAGGCCTTGGAGAGACAGCAGTTCATTGCAAAAGAGATCAAGAAGCTTGAGGCAGCTGGTTTGGTCAGAGGAATGGTACATCCCACTTGGCTAGCAAACCTAGTAGTAGTCCGGATGGCAAACGAGAAATGGAGGCCGTGCATCGATTTCACAGACCTCAACAAGGCTTGGCCAAAGGAGCCGCTCCCCCTGCCACGTATTGATCAGATAGTGGATTCCACCTCAGGTTGTGATTTGCTCTCATTTCTGGACGCCTATTCTGGGTACAACCAGATCTTCATGTCAAAGGAGGACGAGGAGAAGACGTCATTCATCACTCCATGTGGTACGTATTGCTTTGTCCGTATGCCGTTCGGATTAAAGAGTGTCGGGTCCACCTTTGCGAGAGCAGTCCAGATTGGTTTTTAACCTCAGCTGCATAGAGTCAAAACCAAAGATAGGGCAACTCTCATTCAGGATTTGGAAGATACATTTGCAAATCTGTGCAAGATCAACTTGAAGCTAAACCCATAGAAATGTGTGTTTGGCGTCTGAGGGAGTCCTGGATTAAGGGGTCCTCGGACAGCCGGACTATATACTTTTGCCGGACTGTTGGACTATGAAGATACAAGATTGAAGACTTCGTCCCATGTCCGGATTATACTCTCCTTTGCGTGGAAGGCAAGCTTGGCAATTCGGATATGTAGATCTCCTTCTCTGTAACTGACCCTGTGTAAACCTAGCCCCCTCCGGTGTCTATATAAACCGGACGGTTTAGTCCGTAGGGCAACAACAATCATAATCATAGGCTATCTTCTAGGGTTTAGCCTCTATGATCTCGTGGTAGATCAACTCTTGTAATACTCAAATCATCAAGATCAATCAAGCAGGAAGTAGGGTATTACCTCCATCGTGAGGGCCCGAACCTGGGTAAAACATCGTGTCCCCTGCCTCCTGTTACCATTAGCCTTAGACGCACAGTTCGGGACGCCCTACCCGAGATCCGCCGGTTTTGACCCCGACATTGGTGCTTTAATTGAGAGTTCCACTGTGTCATCGCGATAAGGCTTGATGGCTCCTTCAATCATCTTCAACGACGCGGTCCAGGGGGGAGGTTTTCCTTCCCGGACAGATGTTCGTATTCGGCGGCTTTGTGTTGCGGGCCAACTCACTTGGCCACTTGTGGCAGGTCGATAGCTACGTCCCTGGCCATCAGGTCAGGTTCAGAGCCCATGTCAGGAACGCCGAACAGTGACGACAAGCATGACCTAGATCTGCCATCAAACAATGTTCGGGAAATCGTACCTGCGGCGGCCCCGAGAATCAAACCAAAGCAGATCGCATCCTCCGAGGATGGGTGGATAGACCCCGCCATGGAGGCCGAACACTCATCGGCGTTGGAGCTGAACACTGATCCCACCTCCTATGAGCGTGTCGTCATCGGACCCTCAGACTCGTCTCCGGGTACAGGATCCGAACCGCGTGCGTCCGTGCTTATCGAATCTGATTGGGCACCGGTCATGGTGTTCACCGCCGCGGATATTTTCCAGCACTCGCCCATGGGTGACGTGCTGAACTCATTAAGGTCTCTTTTCTTATCGAGAGATTCTTGGCCGAACTATGTCCGGCTCGAGTGGGAAGCGGACGACGAAGAAATTCGTTCCCCACCCACCACCCACTTAATAGCCACTATTGATGACTTAACCGACGTGCTTGAATTCAACTCCGAAGACATCGAAAATATGGCCGACGATGCAGAAGAAGAACAGGAACCACCGCCTATAGGGCGCTGGACAGCCACTTCATCATACGATACATATATGGTGGATACCCCCAAAGAAAGCAATGGCAATGAGGCAATGGGCGATAACCCCTTGGAGAAGCAACCTAAGCACCAGCGTCATAGGCGCCGCTCCAAGCCCCGCCATTGCAAAAATAGCGATACCGGCACAAGAGATAACAATCTGGATGGTGCCGAAGACGATAACAATCCTGCCTAGCCAGGCTTCAAGTAGGCCGAGCGAGAGGATGGGCAAGCTAGCCGTAAGGAACAGGCGACAGATGGAGAATCAGAGGACGATAATTACATGCCTCTCTCCGAAGATGAAGTGAGCCTTGGTGATGAAGAATTCATCGTGCCTGAGGATCCCGTCGAGAAGGAGCGCTTCAAACACCTTCTTATAGCCACTGCAAAAAGCCTGAAGAAAAAGTAGCAACAGCTTCAAGCTGATCAAGATCTGCTAACTGACAGATGGACCGAGGTCCTGGCTGCCGAGGAATACGGACTCGAGCGCCCTAGCAAAAGCTACCCAAAGCGCAGGTTGCTACCTCAACTCGAGGAGGAGGCTTTAAAGCCCACGCTACCGCGCATGTGGCTGAGCGGCCACCCCGTGGCTGCGATAAAGCGGCATACCGGCCCGAAGTCCAGACCGCACCCCGTCACCAATCAAACGATAATACTAAGGCCCAGGGCTGAACGAAGGACCTGCGAGATGTATTCGAAAACAAAGAAAGACAGTCAAGATCGATCTACGGATCACAGGGGCGCACCACAAGACGTGACGATGACCGTCACGCCGGATACAATTAACCAAAGTCCAGCCGGGCCGAATACAGCAGACTAGATTCATTCGAACTATGTCGAGATGTAGCCCAGCATAGAGGCGCCGCACACCCCCTATACTTCACTGATGAAGTCATGGATCACGAACTCCCAGAAGGGTTTAAACCCATAAACATTGAATCATATGATGTCACAACAGACCCCGTGGTATGGATCGAAGATTTACTCCTCGACATTCACATGGCCCACGGCGATGACTTACATGCCATAAAGTCCCTACCACTTAAGCTCAAAGGACCGGCTTGACATTGGCTGAATAGCCTGCCAGCAAACTCCATTGGCAGTTGGGAGGACTTGCAAGATGCATTTCTCGACAACTTCCAGGGCACTTATGTGCGACCACCGGATGCTGATGACTTAAGCCACATAACCCAATAGCCCGGAGAGTCAGCCAGGAAATTATGGACTCGGTTCCTAACTAAAAAGAACCAAATTGTCGACTGTCCAGATGCCGAAGCCTTAGCAGCCTTCAAGCATAACATCCATGAAGAATGGCTCGCTTGACACCTCGGCCAAGAGAAGCCAAAGTCCATGGCAGCCCTCACGACACTCATGACCCGCTTTTGCACGGGCGAGGACAGCTGGCTGGCTCATAGCAACATCACACCCAAAAACACAGGCAATTCAGACGCCAGGGACAGCAACGGCAAGCCACGATGAAATAGACACATGCATCGCAACAATGGCGACAACGCCGAAGACATGGCAATCAATGCTAGATTCAGAGGGTTTAAATCCGGACAGCGGAAAAAGCCATTCAAAATAAACAGTCTGGGCTCGTCCAGCTTGGACCGCATAGTCGATTGCTCATGTCAAATTCACGGCACCCCGATAAACCAGCCAACCACACCAACATGGAATGTTGGGTGTTTAAACAGGCCGACAAGGTGAATGCCGAGAACAAGAAAAAGGGGCCACATAGTGATGACGATGAGGAGCCCCGGCCGCCGAACATAGGAGGACAGAAGAAATTCCCTCCCCAGGTGAAAACAGTAAATATGATATATGCAACCCATATTCCCAAGCAGGAACAGAAGCGTGCGCTAAGGGACGTCTATGCGATGGAGCCAGTCGCCCCAAAGTTTAATCCATGGTACTCTTTTCCGATCACCTTCGATCGCAGGGACCATCCTACCAGTATCCGTCATGGTGGTTCGGCCACATTGGTCCTTTACCCCATCATCGACGGATTCGATCTCACACAAGTCCTCACGGACGGTGGCAGCAGCCTGAACCTGCTCTATATGGATACAGTGTGCAAAATGAGCATCGACCCCTCAAGGATCAAGCCCACAAAAACCACTTTCAAGGGTGTCATACCTGGGGTGGATGCCTGTTGTACGGGCTCAATCACACTGGAGGTGGTCTTCGGATCTCCGGACAATTTCCGAAGCGAGGAGTTAATCTTCGACATCGTTCGCTTCCGCAGTGGCTATCATGCACTGCTCGGACGAACCGTATTCGCCAAATTCAATGCGGTACTGCATTATGCATACCTCAAGTTCAAAATGTCAGGACCTCGCAGGGTTATTAAAGTCAATGGAAACACAGAGCACTCGCTCCGCACAGAGGAGCACACCGCGGCCCTTGCAGCGGAAGTACAAACCAGACTTCTTAGGCAAATAGCCAATTAGGCGATAAAGAACCCCGATACCGTCAAGCGAGTCCAAAGTACTCAGCAACAGGATCATCCGTCACGTCTAGGTCTCGACCAGCAATCCGGCCTCTGCCCTAGTCTCAGTCAAGCAGCGAAATTTGTGCCGCGCGTACACAACTACGCACTTAAAATACCCTGGGCATAGGCGGAGGCACGGCCATGACATGGTCCACAATGCGGTTCGAGCACCTCGGGACCCACGCATCTATGCACCCCTTTTTCTTTTAGGTCCCTATCTTCAGGAGGCTCTTCTGAAAGACCAACTATCGGACACATAGCGGGACAGACACACCAGGAGGACAAGAAGCTTTGGCGTACAAGGGAATCCTCAGGTGGTCTCTGATAACGATCGTTATTCCTGTTTTACAAAACCCGCATACCGCCCGTTCCTGGTCAGGATGTGTCAAACAGTCCTATTTCGCTTATCGCACTACTTGTATATGTATGCTTCGACGTATCATTTGAATAATAAGGGAAAATAGTATACATTGTCAGCTTGCTATTATGTTTATTTACCCCTTTCCTTTACTGCTTATTTATTATACCCGTGCATTTTGGCACGACCAGTTTGCCAGGGGCTTCAGTACCCCATAACCTGGCAAGACAAGTCCGAACACTTTCGATAGTGCGGCACTCCGAACTTATAGCACTATATGCATATGCTCTGAATCATGTCTTGGGTCAATAGTTGGGTTTGCCCGGCTCCTATGTTTTGGTACCTTACGTTCTGCTATATTGGCTAAGGTAGCGCAGGGAGAACTACTGCGATTGTTTCACGGTTCTACCGGACGAGCACCTCAGTAGAGAAAGCCCAAAACTGACTGTCATGATAAGGCGAGAGCTGGTCGCTGTTCGAGAGGTCTCAAATCCTTAAAGATTTTTCCGCTTCAGGCGAGGAATCGGCCTCGTCCGATTTAGGAGTGTATAGCACCCCGTGTCCGGCTTTCCGGATACTAGGGGCTTCGCCAAAATTTAAAATTGTAGACTTCTATGGCTAAGTGAGAGTGATAAAGCCGTATAGTCCAATTGCGTCGCTCGCGGCACTAAACGCCTCCTTAAAAGGACCAAAAACCTGGATAAAGAGCGTTACATTTATCCCGAACACCCCAGTACTAGTTATATGGGGGCAGAAGACGACAACTGGCCAACTCTCAAGATTTTGTAAACGACTGCACAGAAGGTAATATTTTAAATTAACAAGCGCTATATAGCGCACATGAACTGGTTTTCATATTATAGGATGACATGAGTACATGCATTCAAACAGCACATCCTTAGTATATTCATCCGCCACAAGGCGGGCACCCTTAATGACATTGTCATAGTACTGTTGGGGCGGCTCGGTGATGTAGAACCACCCCAATTGCCACCCCTTCACGGTCTCCACATAGGAGCCTTCGAGCCAGGTGACGTTGGGCATCTTGCCCACCATGGCATCTCCGCACTCCATCTGCAGACCGACCACAATCTTCGGCCTCACGTTGAAGATCTTCAGCCATAGGCCGAAGTGGGGCCTGATGCGGAGGAAAGCCGATGAATGCCGAGATGTTGAGGACGAAATTAGGGGCCGGATCATGAAAATCAAGCCCGTAATAGAACATGAGCCCGCAGACAAATGGATGGAGGGGGAATCCCAGTCCGCGGACAAAGTGGGCGAGGAACACAACCCTCTCGTGGGGTCCCGGAGTCGGGATGATCCGCTCGGCGTCCGGGAGCCGATGCGCGATGTCTGCGGCCAAGTATCCGGCCGCCCAAAGCTTTGTAGTGTCCTCCTCCATGATGGAGGAGGCCATCCACTTGCCTCCCACAGAGGACATGTTTGGCTTTACGGGAAGGTGAGAACTGGGGCGCTGGAGCTCGAGCGTGCAAGAGTGGATGAGCGAAGAAGGAAGAAGGCATGGGTGAAAGAGAAGAATCCCTATCTCTTTATAAAGGCGGTAGAAACTGTGCGCCTCCCCACTTGCCCGTTAAGATCGCTTGTTTCCCAAGCACCATGATTGATGGTGTTTGGGTTACCCATACCCGTATTGATGAGAATCCCATGATAAGGGGACACGATCTCTCCTTCGACAAGACGTGTCAAGGAAACTGCCTCGCATTACGTGCAGTAGCTGGTTGTGAAAAAACGGTTCGAATAATGACCAAACCATGGCGTGATGTCATAAAAAGATGTTAGCTGATTAGATTTGTGGAAAATTGCGCTCTCTAATGTGGTATGAGGAATTTGTTTTACAAAGCCGAACACGATCCTTGCGTTCAAAATCTTCTAGGGAGTATTCGGAGAAGGAACCCGCCTTGCAATGCCGAAGACAATCTGCATGCCGGACTCATCGTAATTGAAGCCTGGTTTAGGGGCTACTGAGGGAGTCCTAGATTAAGGGGTCCTCGGACAGCCGGACTATATACTTTGTCCGGACTGTTGGACTATGAAGATACAAGATTGGAGACTTTGTCCCGTGTCCGGATGGGACTCTCCTTTGCGTGGAAGGCAAGCTTGGCAATTTAGATGTGTAGATCTCCTTCTCTGTAACCGACGCTTTGTAACCCTAGCCCCCTCCGGTGTCTATATAAACCGGAGGGTTTAGTCCGTAGGACAACAAAATCATAATCATAGGCTAGCTTCTAGGGTTTAGCCTCTACGATCTCATGGTAGATCAACTCTTGTAATACTCATATCTTCAAGATCAATCAAGCAGGAAGTAGGGTATTACCTCCATCGAGAGGGCCCGAACCTGGGTAAAACATCGGGTCCCCTGCCTCCTGTTACCATTAGCCTTAGATGCACAATTCGGGACCCCCTACCCGAGATCCGCTGGTTTTGACACCGACAGCGTCCCCTACGGCAAGCTGCTTGGATACTTCGTATCCCACAGGGGGATTGAAGCCAATCCCAAAAAGATGAAAGCCATCGAACATATCCAAGCTTTAAGGATAGTCAAAGGTGTGAGGCGCCTGAAAGTATGCGTTTCCGCGCTTAGCAGATTCATCTCCCAGTCTGTCGAGCGTGCCCTGCCGTTCTTCAAAATTTTGAAGAAGGAAAGTCCCATGAAATGGACCCCTGAAGCAGATACAGCTTTGCAAGAGCTAAAGACCTACCAGTCCTCCGTGCCTACACTGGTTGCACCCAAGCCTCAGGAGCCGTTATTGTTGTACTTGGAGGCAATGAATCAAGTGGTCAGTGCATCCTTAGTAGCACAGCGAGAAGTGGATGAGAAGGAGAGTGAGTAGAGGCCAGCAGGGCCAGAGAAGGATCAGAGAAGCAGCGAGCATGACAATGATAGCGACCCCAAGGATGCGGCAAGGAAGAAAGTGGTGCATCGCCCAGTGTACTTCATCAGCTCCCGCTTACAGTGGGCTAGATCGAGATACTATGGTGTGCAGAACTTGATCTTTGGCCCCATCATGGCCTCAAAGAAACTGCACCACTACTTCCAAGCCCATGAGATCATGGTTGTTACTCGTTTCCTGTTGCAACGGATACTCCGAAACCCAGAGGCTACATGTAGAATTGCGGAGTGGGCTTTGGAGTTATCCAGCTTTGGCTTGAGATTTGAGAGCACATCAACTGTCTAGAGGAGGGCATTGGTAGAGTTTATTGCTGAATGGACGCCAACCCCTAATGAGGAAGTGACAGAGATAGTTCTCCCCAGCAAGGAATCACCCCAAGAATGGATTATGTATTTTGATGGTGCTTTTTCCTTGCAAGGTGCGGGGGCTGGCGTGCTTCTCGTTGCCCCCACCGAGAGCACTTGAAGTATGTCGTCCAGATGCATTTTGCATAGGAAGAAGCTACCAACAATACAACAATGTATGAAGGGCTCCTTGCCGAACTCAGGATTGCGATAGAATTGGGAATTAAGAAGTTGATCATTCAAGGAGACTCACAGTTGGTGGTGAGGCAAGTTAACAATGACTACAAAAGTCCATTAATGGAGGCATACGTCGAGGAAGTGAGAAGCTTGGAGGAGCACTTTGACGGATTGCAAACAGTGCACGTACCCCGTGCGGAAAACAGCATAGCTGATCATCTGTCAATGTGTGCTACGCAGAAGCTTCGTATGGAACCAGGGACTTTTGTTCTCCGTCATACTCAGCCCTCTCTATCCCCAGCAACAATGGCCCAGAAGAGGAGAAAGTTGTAAACTGGAAAGCCTCTCCCGTTCGAGCCGTCCGCTCTCGGCAGAGACCTTGCTGAAACAACTCCTCACAGCCTACTGGACCACCCCCTCCTTCCGGGTCCACGAACCCCGTCCATGAGGTCAGTGCTCCCGCGGCAAAGGAGGTGCCGCTAGTCCTCATTGCTGAGACACAGGCTCCCACTTGGGCAAGGCATATTGTCCGCTTCCTCCAAACAGAGAGCTTCTCGGCGATCAAGACGAAGCTGAAAGAGTAGCCCTAAGGGCCCGTATGTATAAGTTTGTCGATGACACTCTATATAGAAGGAGGCCCAATGGTGTGAAATTGAAGTGTGTTTGTCAGGAAGAAGGAAAGGAACTGCTGGCTGAGATACACAAAGGAATGTGCGGCTCCCATATTGGATCAAGGGCATTAGTTAGGTAAGCATTCCGGCTATGATTCTATTGGCCCACAGCCCTCCAAGATGCGTTCGAGCTAGTCACTAAGTGTGGAGCCTGCCAGTTGCATTCCAAGAGAATCCCATCTGCCTGCCAAAGCGCTTCAGACAATCCCTCTATCATGGCTATTTTTTGTCTGGGGGCTCGATACCCTCGGCCCCTTCCCCCGAGCAATCGGGGGCTTTGAACTCTTATTGGTTGCCATCGAGAAGTTTACAATGTGGACGGATGTGACTGCTGTGAGGAAGGTGATAGCTCAGTCAGCTATCTTCTTCTTGAAAGATCTGGTGTGTTGTTTTGGTGTTCCAGCAAGGATCATCATCGACAACGACATCCATTTGATGAGCTGTGCCTTCATGCAATATGTTCATGCCCTCGGATGCAAGATCTCATTCTCCTTTGTGGCACACCCTAGAGCAATGGACAAGATGAGAGGGGGAACGCTGAAGTGCTACACGGACTCAAGACAAGAACCTTTGATACGCTGCAGAAGAACGACAGGTGGTGGATCGAGGAGCTGCCGGAAGTTCTCTTGTCCCTCAGAACGACACCAAACCGAGCTACCAGGCAGACTCCCTTCTCCCTAGTCTAAGAGGCAGAAGCAGTTATCCCACGGAACTCATTTATGAGTCGCCTTGAGTACTTACTTACGAGGAGATCATGCAAGATCAGCACCCGCGTGACCATGCCATGCTACTCGAGGAGAACCATCTCCATGCTGCTAGGCGTGCTGCACACTATCAGCAAGCCCTGCGTTGCTATCATAGCTAGAGGGGTTATGCTCGGAGTTTTGAGGAAGGTGACCTTGTCCTTAGGTGCGTTCAGTCTGCCAAGGGTACACACAAGCTGTAACCAAAGTGGGAAGGCCCTTACCGGGTAGAATGAGTCACCAGGCCTGGCGCAGTCGATCTTAAGTCCGGAGATGGCACTCTGTTGCAAAACTCATGGAATATTGAGCATCTCCGCAAGTTCTACCCATAAGGTGCGAGGCTGTCGGGACCTGCCCTGCAGCCACCCATTTGTACAGGCCTGGCCTCAGTTGCATGTAACCCCTTGTACAAAGCCGGGGCGATGACCCCGTGCGAGCATGAAGAAGCATTGTAGAGGGGCCCCAACCTAGATTGCATGCATGCATGAGCATTTCAGATTACTACATAAGCATTTCATGAGCATCTGCATCTGCATATAGATAGGATTGCATCATGTGTTCATTCTCATCTGCATGAAGTTACAGGTTCTCATCATGGACATGGCTTCGATGAAAGGATGAGAAGATTGCCTAGCACTGCGATCCTGGCAAGCCAAACAGATAAGTTCTACCTCTTGTCCATTTATGTTTTGTAAGCTATAACTTATCCATTAGAAAACCTCGCCACTCCTTTTAGATTTAGGTACTCCCATTCCTGGCCTGAACACTGCTTCAGTCAGGGTGGTTTTAGTTGCCTTTGGTAAAGGGAAGTTGGCGGGGAGCTGGTCCTTCTGTCTGTAACCCGGCAGAGAAGGTTCTCTGTAGACAAAAAGAAGGCCGGCAGGAGAGCCTGCCAGGGCAAACTCGTTTATTTACACTAAAGAGGCATCTCACCTCTGCATGGACGTATACATGCACGAGTTCTTGGCAAGGTTTATCTTTCTCATTATGCTAATACTGGTACAAGCATTACACAACACAAACATGGACACGAGAGATTACATTATATGAATTAAAATTTGGCAAGTGCCTATAGATTTAAGATTGAAAAACGATAAGTGTCGCGTGATGCCTTTGCCCTTGTCCATCTCTTACAGTACGAGGTTGAAGAGGCAGAGAGTGGGAACGGCAGGGGTCCGGCACCTCCCCAGGATCAGGACGACGCCATTCCCTAGCGCAGAAGGAGGATCTGGAGGATGCGGATGGTGACGTTGCCGGAGGCGCGGGTGGAAGGGCACGGAGTCACTAGGAAACACGACTCGTCAGAACGGTTGCCCCCGTTCTTGATGCATCATGGGTTGCCGCCGTCGGCCACATCGCTACCACCCGCAGACCCCAGATCGTTAGCTACACCGAGCACCATGCTCTTTGGCTCCCCGCACAGAGAGCATGGTCTTCCCCAGCGGCCCAGATCTCAGAAATCATGCACGTCCCAAAAACGTGTACAATGACGAGAAGCCTTCCTACGCAGACAGAGGGAGACGCCTAGAGGATCCGGACCTACCCCGCCGGTGGCAGGCCTCTTCCAAAGCTCCTCCCGCGCGTCACACAGGGAGGACGAACGAGGAGAGACTGCCTACCATGCCCTGCACCCGCCACAGGCCTCGGCATGGTGTCATTCACATCCCCTCCCACTGAAATCAAGGCTACGGGCGGCGCGACGACAGATGCACTGGAGTCGCCACCTCCGGTGTTACCGCCGTGCTGCCCGAGCATGATCAGAGCCGCAAAGTACTCGAAGATAAAGCGTGGAGGCCAGCCCGAGGCTCCTCTTTCCAGCATTCTTGAGACGGAGCAAGACAGAAGAAGAAGTGGATGCTGTTGGATGCCTCCGTTCCACCCCCGCTCTCCGTTTTATAGCCAGACGAGGGGGGGCTGGGGGCTGGGTCCACGGCGAGCGACCCAGCCCTCCTCCACCAGTGCAGGGGAGCCGGTCCCTCACCATCATGTCCTCCCATAGCACGCGCCTCCGTTACCTACCCCGCGCGATGCATGCGGCATACATGGCTAAGGATAAGGGTGTGGTGGGAAGAGTAAATTGGCAGTTTCCATCCCGTGCATTAAAGTCATTCATGGGCCATTACTGGGGCGGCCCCACCACCATTGGTTTTGCTCGACGCACGGGAAAACTAGGAACTAGCCTAGAATCAAAACTAATTAAGAAGCAAATAAAATCTCAAGGGACCAGCTTCTTCAGCAGCACTGTCGGTGCACTTGTTAGGCCCTACCCCGATGACGCTCAGCAGCGCGTTCCGGGCAGGCCCGGGGGCTTCTGTCGGTGCCACAGACCTAGGGCTTGTTGACCTGACTGTGCACAGGCACAAGATCAAGAGTGGGGCACCAGAAGAAGAGACCAAGAGACTCAAAGAACCAGCTAACAGATCAGAAGGAACCAAGACCGAGGCAGAAGAGCCAAATGTTACTAAGGAAGAGGACTCCCTTGCAGGGCAGGCGAGCCCGGCAAGGGACGAGGCTATCCCCAGAAGAAGAAGACCAAGGAGTCCCGGTAGGGCCTTCCAGGACTCGTGGAGACTAGATCACCCCACCGACTGCTCCACCTCGACCCACGTCGTGGATCACTGAGGTGTCAAGATGCAGGATGATTAAGTGGCAGCCATTCACCACATGGCGGCCGCTTTGTACCAAATGAACACACAAATTACACCCGTCCAGTGACCTGTCAGGCAAGCAGGCGCGGAGATGGCAGATTAGCCCGACAAGCCTTGACGAGCAACCAACTATGTGACACTAAGCAGCGCATTAAATGCATGTTGCTAGCCTGCAGAGTTAGGTATGATAGCAATGTTCACTATCATATCAGTGTCTAATGACTGATTTGCCACTGTGGTAACCCCTTAGACTAAAAAGGAGGCCCATGGCAACGATTAGAGAGGTTGGAGGCTTAGACAACTCACACCCCTGTACGCACATAGTCACCGCTGGACCGTAGCGACCCTGCCGGGCAAGTGTACTACGCACCACCACCACCTTTTCCCAATCAATCCACCAAAGCAGGAGTAGGGTTTTACGCCTCACGGCAGCCCGAACCTGGGTAAAACTACCTGTGTGATCCCTGTCGTGCAGCCTTGCGTTGGTCTGCTCTTTCTGCTACGCGAGTCCCCCTGCCGAACCAGCAAGGGGCCGTCCTGGTCCCATAGGTGGTCGTGGTTTCCCGTGACACCTCCCGATGAACACGAGGTTGTTTCCTCCGTTCTGACCCATCCGATTGCCTGTCGATGAGCAAGACGTCGTCGTTGTATGCCTTCGAGACCAAGTCTGTATGTACATAGCCGTATTTACTTTCTTGCAACATGGTTGTACGTATGTGTTATAGACGGGACTATGTGACATGCTATGTTCGCGGCTCTACTACGACAAGTTCTGCTCCTTACTCGGCCATAGTTCATTCTGCTGAGAGACTAATCGACCAGTATGTACGTACACGTTCACGACTAGACAGATAACGCTACGTACGCATCGACCGGGTGGGTCCCAACTGTTCCTTGCGTGCGAAGTTATAGCTAGTGTGTCCCAGCTGTCAGGGGGGAATTTTATTCGTAGTATGGACGCACTTCCTTGCGTGCGAAGATGTAGCTGGTGGGTCCCAGCTGTCAGGGGGGAAACATTTTTTTCATGAAATACGGTGACCCATCCAATGGGTCCCTGCTGTCAGGTGGAGGAATCATTATTTCTGCGCATAATAAGGAGGCATTTCCTTGTTGTGGCCATGGACCCAGCTGTCAGCCTCTCCACGTACAGTACTCTTCCGATGGAAGTCATTCCTTGACCACATTGACCACGCCGCGTTGAGAGAACCAAGGCAGTGGATGATTGCAAGGCCTAGGAAGGGAACGACAAGGAGATGGGGAAGATGCGGTAGTGGATGCCCACGCAGAGAGGAGTAGGATGGTTGACTGGTTCGGCTGCGGTGTGGGGCTGCCGTCGCCGTAGAATAATAGGGGTTGTGGTTGACTAGAGGGATGACATGGCCAGTGGTTGGAGTAGGAGGGGCGGTGAGGCCTGCGCGGCAACACAACTGACCATGGGAGACAGGAGCAGGTTGCACAACCCGCGACGATTTGGGCGGCTGGAGCAAGAAGACTAGAGGTTGAAGAAGCACGACAGCCGTTGGATCTCAATCGTACAATCACTGCAGCGACAATCGTTTATATTGACTAAGTTGACAAAGCCCTGCGCCCGCGTCAACTTACTAGGCCCACAAGTCAGCCTCCAAATATGGTGGGTCCTACCTAGCAGCGAGGTCTACATTTTTTTGCGTAATAAGGAGGCACTTGCATGCAAAGAGATATAGCTGGTTGGTCCGAGCTGTCAGCGGTGGCGATGTTTTTTTTCAAGAAATACGGAGGCCCTTCCGGTGGGTCCCTGGTGTCAGCTGGAGGAATCATTATTTTACGCGTAATAAGGAGGCACTTCCTTGCTGCAGCCGTGCACCCATCTATCAGCCTCTCCACGTATAGTCCTCTTCTGGTGGAAGTCATTCCTTGACCACGTTGAGCACACACTACTGCAGGATGGTGCTAACACGACACTACGATTAGAAACCCTTCGAGAAACTGTGTGCGATGCAATAATCGCAAACAGTGGTGTAAGAGAACCGTCAAAAATGTCCAAAACGTTTGCGATGACCGATGCATCAAACATGTTTTGGATTTTAGTTGCGTGTGCGATGCAGGGCATACGGTTGATCCAGCAGAACTGTTTGCAATGAGGAAGAACAACAGAAACGGGCAACCATATCAATGTGTGTGCGATATACGTCATACAGTTCCCTCCGATGAAGTGTGTGCTATTAGGGAATGCAACAGAAACGGCTAGCCAGATCAAGGTGTGTGTGATATACGACATACGGTTCACTCAGACAAACTGTTTTTGATTAGGCAAGAGAAAGGAAATGGTTCATCTTAACAAGATGTGTGCGAAAGGCGGCATTTGTGATCATCCAAAAGAACACAAATGATTCGTGTATACCAGATGTGTGTGATACGCAGCAAACAGCCCACTCGGATGTACTGTTTGCGATGCGAAATTATAACATAGACGGTTTCTATAGTAAGTTTGCGTGCGATTCTGTTCGTACAAAAAACATTGAAAAATGCAAAGTAGTTGCTTGCATATAAACAATTACCAAAAAGTAACGAGATAGACCTTCTTCAAGCCAATCAACATGTGTTCAAAAAAAAATGTCAAAAATTACAAGACAAAGACCTCGATATTAACTAGATGGGATGTGTCAGTACATAGGTTTATAATAAAAAGGTGCATAATAAACCTTTGCAATTGCCCATCCAACTAGTTAATATTGAGTCCACTTCCCATCCAATCACCCATCTCATGACTACTCCAGCCTCAGCACACTTAACTTGGGAGTTCTGTTAGATGCGCTATCGCTAGGGAAGCTGGTCCTTCCTGCTGTAGATCCCTATTTGCAGCCTTTATTGCATAACACAAGGCAAACGGTTCAACTAAAAATATGTGTGTGATACGCGGCAAACAGGTCCGTTATCAGAAATGTGTGCGAAGACCAATAGTAACACAAACGATTGCTACTAATAAGTCGTGTGATTTGCTCTGTCTATAGAAGAATAACATGTATATATATATAAAACTAAAATAAACATCCAATTACATAAGTGACTATACAGATCATTTTCACACACCTCGATAAACAATTACATGCATTCTAAAGTAGGAGAACTGATCGTCTAGTCATCTACTTCTTGTGACGCTCCCGCCACTGCTCTGTGGCTCGATCCCTTGGCTGGGTCATGAACAAGACACTTACTCATGTCAACGATCCGCCTGTATATCTCGTAGCTTGTGTACGCGTCATTGGCCGCGTACTTGACATGTTCTTAATCCAGTCTCTGATGCCAAACACTGTGCTAGGTTTCCTTGTCCTTATTGCTCTCATCATTCATGTTCATGTAGTAGGGGTCGATGATGGCTGAGGTGAGGTTAACCAGGGAGTTCAGTTTGTTCTTGGCGCTGCCCCACACCTCGTAGTGGTCCTGGATGTTGACAAGATTTGGGCATTTCAAGCCCGAAACCTTGAGTGCTTTTAGATCATTGGTGGTGTCCACCGCAGCGAATTTGTAGTAGGAGCCGTTGATAAAAATAGAGAAACACTCGCAAGGCCTTGTGGCCAGATTGTAGTGGTAGACGAGGACGTCATGTCGCACGCACAACTGGGCAACGGCAACCTTCTGATCGTGCCTGGCACGACCGATGGTGTACTTGTCCTCGACAAGGAACTCATCCATAGTTTGGATGGAGCTCTCCACTGACACAGGATCATTCGTGTACACCACCGAGAGGGTCTTCCCCCTCACATGGGTGTCCACTACGTGATGCGTGGTGAACTGCCCGCCGTTGTCGTCGTCGGCCGCTGGGACCGCCATTGGAGCCCCGAGGATCGCCATTGGAACCGCTGGATGTCCTCTCTGTATGTGTCATCGTGGAGGTCCTTACTGTGTCGTGTGATGCGAGAGATGAATGTAAATGGCCTCAGGAATAAATGGGGGCCGGGCGGCCTGGATTCTTGGCGTGTCCGCATGGCAGTTTTTGCATCGGGTAACTACATTATGGAGCCTCTGGCACAACCGCGTGAAGACGAACGTGTGTGATCGTGCGCCGGCCCCAAACACTGGCAGTGCGTGTGGAAGGACGAGGGCAGAGCACCTGGAGCGACGGGAGAGGGCAGAGCGCGCGCGACCGTACGCGAGCAGATCACGCCTCGGCCGCCTCAACCGCAAGCAACGACATGCTTAGAGCAGTTCATCACGTAGGAAATGGTCGCCTACAAGCTGGCCGACACTTGCGTCGCTGCGTAGAGAGCGACCGTGTGCTACTACGTCCGTCTTGGTCTATAGTCCCCTTTATATTATGTGCCATACTTTTCCCTCAAATTTAACAAACAAAATTTTAATGCATGTTTTAATTTTTTAATAATTGGAAACTATGTTCAAATATCCAACTATATAATCTTTGGCGACATGCATTCGTATTTTTTAGTTAAATCCTACTTATAAACCAGGATGGGTGTATAGTAGGTAATTCAATCGCAAACGTTTTTTTATAAACCGTATGTGTATATGGCCTTTCGCCCTCCTCTCGCATGCCTTCTCACCCCACTGCCACAGTCGGCTTACAGCGCAAGCTTGCGCAGTGCGCGGGAGCGTTCTTTTGGCCAATGTTGGCACCAATGAATCATCGATGAGCCCGCTCCTGCGCAACCACGCAGGTTCCCGTGCAAGCTTCCCGCCCCACTGGGTGTAATCCCCCAAAATCCCAATGCTTACCGGCCTGCTATAAAAACCCTCATGGTGGGCGTGTCCTGCGTCGGATTTTCCCCTCCCTCCCTATAGCTTATCGTATGCTTCTCCCATAAACGATAATGGCACCAGTCTGTCGTGGTCGCTTAGCCACTCTGCCGTCATCAAATGATAGCTCCAGCTGGGAGGCTACACCGCAGTGGTGGCGCAGTCCCCGGCGTAGTGTAGTGCGCGTGGTGTCCCTGTTGGGTTTGCACGGAACACCCACCACACGCTCCGCCGCCGGTGGCCGTCGGCAACTGTTGCCGGCCGCCGTTCCCGCCACACCACCGTCGAAAGCCAGGCCTATCGCCCATTCCACCACCGCGGCCCGAAGGCGGGAGGTGGCCATCGTGGCCGCCACTCCATTGCCGGCCACCATGGCCATCACCCGCTCTGCCACCGCCGCCCGAAGGCCGGAGGTGGTGCTCGTGGTCGCCACTCCTTCATCGGCCGCCCTAGCCACGAGCCCACCATCGACCGTCGGGGTCATCACCTGCTCCGCCACCGCCGCCAGAAGGCGGGACGCGGATGTGGATGCCAGCACGTGTGTCAGCGACCTTGCGCGCTACACCGAGTTCCTGCGGGAGGAGGAGGAGAGCCTTGTGGAGCACGCAAAGAGCCATACCGCCGTTGTGGCCGCGGCACACGCCGCCTCAGAGGCGAGGAATTAGGAGATCTACGAGGAGAACTACCACTTCGAGAGGGATCGTCTAGAGCGGCAGTGGGCGTTCGAGCTGGCGAGCGTCGCCGAACGTGCAACAGCGGCAGGCACCGTATTGCATTTGTCCACCTCGTCGGTAGGCTCCTCCTCCTCTGCCTCTTACTAAGCATGCTGGGCAGAGGAGAGGCTGCCGGAAGTAGTGCAAAACCCCTCCATAGTAGTAGTAGTATTTAGGGGCTATTTTTTCAGTTCATTTGACTATAGATGTGGTGGAACTGTACAACGTACTTAAAATTAGCTAGTATATAAAGTAGAACCAGCTATTTCAGTACGTGGTTGGCAACAATTGGTGAGAAGTTTGGTCAGTTCAGCTGTCAAGTTGAACTGTTTGTATAAATTAAGCACGACTTCTTAATCTATGAATGAAATATATGCTTAATTACTGAATTTTAGTTGCAAAAATTAGATAGTGCTAGTGATTTTTAGCTGCATATTTTGACAAATCGCAGTGTTACAAGGTCGACAAATGGCAATGTTACTGGATCAACAAATGTCAATCTTTCAAGTTTGACAAATGGCAACATACCCAATATGACAGATGCAAATCTTACCAAATTCTTTGTACGTGGTTGCACACGGGTAATCCAAAACAACCGTTTGCATTGAAGAGATGCACAAATCCTGCTCTCGCTTTGCATACGAGTGTTCTAGGCCATGTCCATGAGGCCCCATTCCACCTTATTTTCTATCTCCTCCGGCTCGGAGTCGACTTCACCAAACTTGAAGACTAGTGGCAGATGATCCTTCTGCGCCATGGTATTGGCGGAGGTCTACGGGGCAGAGGGGAATGGGAAGCGAACAATAAGGCCGCCCGTATTAAGCAGCGGCTCGAGCACCATTAATGGAGAGGAAGGAGGGCGACCATGGAAGTCAAAGGGCTCGATTCCCAATGAGCCTGTGCAGCGTACAACTCGCATGCTTCCCGGTGAGCCTGCACATTGGAGGAAAGCTTGCACGCCTCTCGGTCAGCTTGCGCACCGGACTGCGCTCGCACGCCTCCCGTTCAGTCAAGTAGCAGTCCGCATGACACCTCCTGTAGCCATTAGAACGAAGACACATGGCGTCACGTGAATGGTTAACATAACACACACGATTTGAATTATATTGTTGAACACTTGAGTGATTATATGTCTAGAGTTAAAAGTGACCTTAAGCTTATTAGTAAACATGCATTCATGGTTACCACTCAAGTAGAACAAGTGCTTAAAGCACAAGATGATTTGCTCAATGAGTTAAATAATAAGAACAATGATAATGATGTTAGAGTTATGATAGGTGGGAACCCGATGAACGAGTTCAAGCCCGAGGGTGGCCCGATCTTCACGTCGTAGGATTGAATCGGGAGGGATAACTAGCTGCAAGCAGCCGAGATAACTAGCTTTATACCTGCCAAGGTTGGATGCAACCCAAAGGTTGGGGATGGCTGACCGAAGCTACAAGAACTCCAACCCGCTGTCCGAACAATCGCAGAACCACAAACTGGGACTAATCCACACAAAACGGCCGGAACCGTAGAGCACGAACTAGGGGGAACCAGAGACTCCTTCTCGCGAATCCGAATGAACTCATAAGAGCAAAGGTAGCAAGATCTCTCGGATGTCTCTAGCAGTCTTGCTACATAAGCTTGTAGCTGAATGGTTTGACAAAATGTTTTTTCTAGAGGATGGGGGGATGGGGTTTTATAGCAGGGACAACCCCCTTTAGCTAGGTGTGAAAGTGGTTTCAAAAGTAAACAGGTTTGCATGGCTTTCTTGGGTGAATAAGCGGTCAACTTTGGGAGTTGTTGGAGAGCTACTCGGAAATTCACGACGTCTTGACAGCCTGGACACCTTCCACGAGAATGACTAGTACTTTTGACTCACAACTCCAAATGATGTGAGGTTTTCTGTTGATGTACCCCTATGGCCCCGTCTCTCCACCGAATGGGTGTGCCACCACGAAACATCATAGGTAAAAACTGACAGCATCAGCTTCACTTGAAACTTGTTTTCTTCAAACTCGTTCCTCCAGACCGGTTGCTTCAAGAGCTCATAAGTTGTTGGATTTCTTCCATGTGATACCAAAGTTCAACCAAAAAAATCAGGATGAAAGTGAAGCCATGTGTTCAAGATTGTGGTATGAACTTAAGTTAGCGTTCACTTGGCCTTGTGTTTGCTTGATTCGGCTTAGTAATTCTTTCCAACTAAATTGTGCACTTTTCTGAAATGTCATGTATGATGTACCCATGTGCTCATCGTCCTCCCTCCCTTGATGAAGAGTCATCCTCGACTCTCTTTGATCTGCAAAGGATAAATAGAAGGGAAGTAGATAATATCCATGCAAAGAAATGATGCAATTCTCATTTGTAGCTTTCACCTTTGAATTGTGTTGCATATGATCATGTACTTGTTTGTCACAACTTGGAGTTTGTCCAGGGATGTTTGGTCTTGTTTCAATGACCGAGATGTCCTCATCATCCCCCCTTTCTTGAAATGGAGTTGTCCTCGACTCTACTTGGTCATAACACAAAAGAAAACAGGGCAATACCAAATCATAATGCAAACGTTTCATGATATAGAGTATTTTAGTTTTCAGCTTTGCTATCTTATGGACAATGCAAACATGATGTTTTGTTCGACTTAGGAATTCTTTCCAGCAAATATTTCCATGGATCACAAATTTGTAACCCATCATCATCATGTTCTTATCGGCCTCCCTCTCTAGGAGAAAAGTTGTCCTCAACTTTATTTGGTATGTTAAATTATAGCACAAGGACAATACAAAATAACTAGGAAAAGAAAATGATGAATAATCGTGTGCAACATTAAGTTTTATTGGACCTTTTATAGCCTCTTCAAGATTAGCAAAACCATATTGCTGGATGTATGATGTACCAAACAATTTTTCTCTAATCTTATCACGCCATTGCTTCAAAAACTCATACGTGCATACCTCTGGCTTCATAAAAATGGAAGATCCTTTTTGTTTTACCTCATTGAGTACTTGAATGCCTTTCTGAAAATCAATATGCACACATGCACCTTGTGTAGTGGTGTTCCACATGCACCACAATTGTTCCTGAATCTCCTCCTCCCATCATTTCAAGAGAGTTGATAGGTATGACTTTTGCATCTGCACATATTGTAAAGAAAAATAATTTTGTGAAAGGTTAGTAATTAAATACTCCTCTCTCTTTTCATTTGGTGGATCACTCATCTCTTTCATATTATCGGGAAACACCTCAAGCTCACATTTGGTGGACTCACACAACTCACTAATCCTCTTTCCTGGATAATGTGGTATATTATGTTGTGGTTCACTCATCTCTCTAATGAGGTGTGGAATGATCTCAATCTCACATTTTGTGGACTCACTCACCTCACTTTCTTTATCACTCTCAATATATGGAATTGTGGAAAGTGGACACTGTTCCTCACATTTGGTGGAGTCACTCAACTCATTTTTCTTTTCACTCTCAAGTGGTGTGATTTTTGAAAGTGGACACTCTTCCTCACTTTTGGTGGAGTCACTCAGCTTGCTATTGTTATCACTCTCAAGTTGTGGGATTTTGGACTGTGGACTCTCTTCCTCACATGGAATTAGAGGCACACGTTTCTTGGATGTTGGGACAATAGCGGTGGTCAAGATGGCAGCACTAGGAATGAGCTTCTCATGTAAACATGGGCTATGAATCACCGGAATCGGTTCATCAATCACGGTCATGCTTTGCGGTAGGTCATCGACGTGCCGACGGGTGCCATAACTTTGTTGTTGGCCATGACGTTGCGGCGATTCATGAGTAGCAGCGACACTATGCCTTCGAGCATGTCTTCCTTGTCGCACTTCTTGAGTAGTAGTGACACGCCCACAGGCAACAACATCATGCCCTCGAGCATGTCTTCTTTGCTGCACTTCATGAGAAACAGGGTATTGTTGGTGTCGAACACCATCACCACCTGCTCGAAGACACTCATGAAACATCCTTCCAAGGTCTCGAACCATGTTCCATAATTCCTGAAAATCAGCACGTGTGACCGGGGCATCTTCTTTCCCATGGTTTTCTCCATGAACACTCAATCTAGATCCTGCCATGTTAGTACGGCCAAAAGTGGAATAGGATAATTTTGTGGAATCACACAACCTCACCTCTTACTCATCAAAGTTCTTATGAGTTCACATCAGATTGTGCTTCTCCCGGATGTGTTAAAGCTATTGAAAGACAGGGATCAAAGAACTAGCTTCGGTTTTTGGTAGAGCTCAGTGGGGTAAACAAAAATATGCTTGTGCTGAAATCAAGTTGATGCAAACCAAGAAAAATATGTGGATGGATCTATTGCACCTTTGCACCAAGATTGAAAAACACAACACACAAGCTTCTGAATTTTTTTCTATTAAGCTGAAACTTTTGGATCTTACACAAGACTTTCTTTTTCTCTCTTGACTTTTTTCCACTTTTTTTTCTCTCTTTGATTTTTTGCCACTTTTTTTCTCTCTTCTTCCAAAGCACAACAACCAAATCTGAAAGCAATTATGAAGATGAACTGGATGCAGATCTAAAATATGAAGAACACGCAAGGTCTGCAACAACAAGATCTCAGCACCAACAAGGCTTGGATTTTTTTGGTGGGGCTTTGGACTTCTAGGACAGAAAATATAGCATGAAAAACACTCGAACTAAAGGCTGATAGCAAGATAGACTCAGATAATAGATCCTACCGCGTCAACGAAGGCTCTGATGCCAGATGATAGGTGGGAACCCGATGAACGAGTTCACGCCCGAGGGTGACCCGATCTTCACGTCGTAGGATCGAATCGGGAGGGATAACTAGCTGCAAGCAGCCGGGATAACTAGCTTTATACTTGCCGAGGTTGGATGCAACCCATACGTTGGGGATGGCTGACCGAAGCAACAAGAACTCCAACCCGCTGTCCAAACAATCGCAGAACCACAAACCGGGACTAATCCACACAAAACGGCCGGAACCATGGAGCATGAACTAGGGGGAACCGGAGGCTCCTTCTCGCGAATCCGAATGAACTCACAAGACCAAAGGTAGCAAGATCTCTCGGATCTCTCTAGCAGTTTTGCTGCATAAGCTTGTAGCTGAATGGTTTGACAAAAGATTTTTTTCCTAGAGGATGGGGGAGATGGGGTTTTATAGCTGGGACAACCACCCTTAGCTAGGTGTGAAAGTGGTTTCAAAAGTAAACAGGTTTGCATGGCTTTCTTGGGTGAATAAGTAGTCAACTTTGGGAGTTGTTGAAGAGCTCCTCGGAAATTCGCGAAGTCTTGACAGCCTGGACACCGTCCACGAGAATGACTAGTACTTTTGACTAACAACTCCAAATGATGTGAGGTTTTTTGCATTGCAAAGATAATTTGATTTAGCTTCTGTTGATGTACCCCTATGGCCCCGTATTTCTACCATATGGGTGTGCCACCACGAAACATCAGAGGTAAAAACTGACAGCATCAGCTTCACTTGAAACTTGTTTTCTTCAAACTCGTTCCTCTAGACCGGTTGCTTCAAGAGCTCATAGGTTGTTGGATTTGTTTCATGTGATACCTAAGTTCAACCAACAATAATCGGGATGAAAGTGCAGCCATGTCTTCAAGATTGTGGTATGAACTTAAGTTAGCATTCACATGGCCATGTGTTTGCTTGATTCGGCTTAGTAATTCTTTCCAACTAAATTGTGCACTTTTCTGAAATGTCATGTATGATGTACCCATGTGCTCATCATCCTCCCTCCCTTGATGAAGAGTCATCCTCGACTCTCTTTGATCTGCAAAGGATAAATAGAAGGGAAGTAGATAATATCCATGCAAAGAAATGATGCAATTCTCATTTGTAGCTTTCACCTTTGAATTGTGTTGCATCTGATCATGTACTTGTTTGTCACAACTTGGAGTTTTTCCAGGGATGATTGGTCTTGTTTCAATGACCGAGATGTCCTCATCATCCCCCCTTTCTTGAAAAGGAGTTGTCCTCGACTCTACTTGGTCATAACACAAAACAAAACAGGGCAATACCAAATCATAATGCAAATGTTTCATGATATAGAGTATTTTTGTTTTCAGCTTTGCTATCTTATGGACAATGCAAACATGATGTTTTGTTCGACTTAAAAGTTCTTTCCAGCAAATATTTTCATGGATCACAAATTTGTAACCCATCATCATCATGTCCTTATGAGCCTCCCTCTCTAAGAGAAAAGTTGTCCTCAACTTTATTAGGTATGCAAAAGTATAGCACAAGGACAATACAAAATAACTAGGAAAAGAAAATGATGAATAATCGTTTGCAACTTTAAGTTTTATTGGATCTTTTATAGCCTCTTAAAGATTAGCAAAACCATATTGCTGGATGGATGATGTACCAAATAATTTTTCTCTAATCTTATCACGCCATTGCTTCAAAAACTCATACGTGCGTACCTCTGGCTTCATAAAAATGGAAGATCCTTTTTGTTTTACCTCATTGAGTACTTGAATGCCTTTCTAAAAATCAATATGCACACATGCACCTTGTGTAGTGGTGTTCCACGTGCACCACAATTGTTCCTGAATCTCGTCCTCCCATCGTTTCAAGAGAGCTGATAGGTATGACTTTTGCATCTGCACATATTGTAAAGAAAAAGAATTTTGTGAAAGGTTAGTAATTGAATACTCCTCTCTTTTTTCATTTGGTGGATCACTCATCCCTTTCATATTATCGGGAAACACCTCAAGCTCACATTTGGTGGACTCACACAACTCACTAATCCTCTTTCCTGGATAATGTGGTATATTATGTTGTGGTTCACTCATCTCTCTAATGAGGTGTGGAATGATCTCAATCTCACATTTTGTGGACTCACTCACCTCACTTTCTTTATCACTCTCAATATATGGAAGTGTGGAAAGTGGACACTGTTCCTCACATTTGGTGGAGTCACTCAACTCATTTTTCTTTTCACTCTCAAGTGGTGTGATTTTTGAAAGTGGACACTCTTCCTCACTTTTGGTGGAGTCACTCAGCTTGCTTTTGTTATCACTCTCAAGTTGTGGGATTTTGGACTGTGGACTCTCTTCCTCACATGGAATTAGAGGCACACGTTTCTTGGATGTTGGGACAACAGCGGTGGTCAAGATGGCAACACTAGGAATGAGCTTCTCATGTAAACATGGGCTATGAATCATCGGAATCGGTTCATCAATCACGGTCATGCTTTGCGGTAGGTCATCAACGTGCCGACGGGTGCCATAACTTTGTTGTTGGCCATGACGTTGTCGCGATTCATGAGCAGCAGCGACATTATGCCTTCGAGCATGTCTTCCTTGTCGCACTTCTTGAGTAGTAGTGACACGCCCATGGGCAACAACATCATGCCCTCGAGCATGTCTTCTTTGCTGCACTTCATGAGAAACAGGGTATCGTTGGTGTCGAACACCATCACCACCTGCTCGAAGACGCTCATGAAACATCCTTCCAAGGTCTCGAACCATGTTCCATAATTCCTCAAAATCATCACGTGTGACCGGGGCATCTGCTTTCCGATGGTTTTCTCCATGAACACTCGATCTAGATCCTGCCATGTTAGTACGGCCAAAAGTGGAATAGGATAATTTTGTGGAATCACACAACCTCACCTCTTACTCATCAAAGTTCTTATGAGTTCACATCAGATTGTGCTTCTCCTGGATGTGTTAAAGCGATTTAAAGACAGGGATCAAAGAACTAGCTTCGGTTTTTGGTAGAGCTCGGTGGGATAAACAAAAAGATGCTTGTGCTGAAATCAAGTTGATGCATACCAAGAAAAATATGTGGATGGATCTGCTGCACCTTTGCACCAAGATTGAAAAACACAACACACAAGCTTCTGAATTTTTTCTATGAAGCTGAAACTTTTGGATCTAACACAAGAATTTCTTTTTCTCTCTTGACTTTTTTCCACTTTTTTTTCTCTCTTTGATTTTTTTGCCGCTTTTTTCTCTCTTTTTCCAAAGCACAACAACCAAATCTGAAAGCAATTATGAAGATGAACTTGGTGCAGATGTAAAATATGAAGAACATGCAAGGTCTGCAACAACAAGATCTCAGCACCAACAAGGCTTGGATTTTTTTTGGTGGAGCTTTGGACTTCTAGGACAGAAAATATAGCATGAAAAACACTCGAACTAAAGGATGATAGCAAGATAGACTCAGATAACAGATCCTACCGCGTCAATGAAGGCTCTGATGCCAGATGATAGGTGGGAACCCGATGAACGAGTTCACGCCCGAGGGTGACCCGATCTTCACGTCGTAGGATCGAACCGGGAGGGATAATTAGCTGCAAGCAGCCGGGATAACTAGCTTTATACCTGCCGAGGTTGGATGCAACCCATACGTTGGGGATGGCTGACCGAAGCTACAAGAACTCCAACCCGCTGTCCGAACAATCGCAGAACCACACACCGGGACTAATCCACACAAAACGACCAGAACCATGGAGCATGAACTAGGGGGAACCAGAGGCTCCTTCTCGCGAATCCGAATGAACTCACAAGAGCAGAGGTAGCAAGATCTCTCAGATCTCTCTAGCAGTTTTGCTGCATAAGCTTGTAGCTGAATGGTTTAACAAAAGATTTTTTTTCTAGAGAATGGGGGAGATGGGGTTTTATAGCTGGGACAACCCCCTTAGCTAGGTGTGAAAAGTGGTTTCAAAATTAAACAGGTTTGCATGGCTTTCTTGGGTGAATAAGTAGTCAACTTTGGGAGTTGTTGGAGAGCTCCTCGGAAATTCGCGTAGTCTTGACAGCCTGGACACCTTCCACGAGAATGACTAGTACTTTTGACTCACAACTCCAAATGATGTGAGGTTTTTTGCATTGGCAAGATAATTTGATTTAGCTTCTGTTGGTGTACCCCTATGGCCCCGTCTCTCTACCATATGGGTGTGCCACCACGAAACATCAAAGGTAAAAACTAACAGCATCAGCCTCAGTTGAAACTTGTTTTCTTCAAACTCATTCCTCTAGACCGGTTGCTTCAAGAGCTCAAAGGTTGTTGGATTTGTTTCATGTGATACCTAAGTTCAGCCAACATTAATCGGGATGAAAGTGCAGTCATGTGTTCAAAATTGTGGTATAAACTTAAGTTAGTGTTCACATGGCCATGTGTTTGCTTGATTCGGCTTAGTAATTCTTTCCAACTAAATAGTGCACTTTTCTGAAATGTCATGTATGATGTACCCATGTGCTCATCATCCTCCCTCCCTTGATGAAGTGTCATCCTCGACTCTCTTTGATCTGCAAAGGATTAATAGAAGGGAAGTAGATAATATCCATGCAAAGAAATGATGCAATTCTCATTTGTAGCTTTCACCTTTGAATTGTGTTGCATCTGATCATGTACTTGTTTGTCACAACTTGGAGTTTGTCCAGGGATGATTGGTCTTGTTTCAATGACCGAGATGTCCTCATCATCCCCCCTTTCTTGAAAAGGAGTTGTCCTCGACTCTACTTGGTCATAACACAAAAGAAAACAGGGCAATACCAAATCATAATGCAAATGTTTCATGATATAGAGTATTTTGTTTTCAGCTTTGCTATCTTATGGACAATGCAAACATGATGTTTTGTTCGACTTAGGAATTCTTTCCAGCAAATATTTCCATGGATCACAAATTTGTAACCCATCATCATCATGTTCTTATCAGCCTCCCTCTCTAGGAGAAAAGTTGTCCTCAACTTTATTTGGTATGCAAAATTATAGCACAAGGACAATACAAAATAACTAGGAAAAGAAAATGATGAATAATCGTGTGCAACATTAAGTTTTATTGGACCTTTTATAGCCTCTTCAAGATTAGCAAAACCATATTGCTGGATGGATGATGTACCAAATATTTTTCTCTAATCTTATCACGCCATTGCTTCAAAAACTCATATGTGCATACCTCTGGCTTCATAAAAATGGAAGATCCTTTTTGTTTTACCTCATTGAGTACTTGAATGCCTTTCTGAAAATCAATCTGCACACATGCACCTTGTGTAGTGGTGTTCCACGTGCACCACAATTGTTCCTCAATCTCGTCCTCCCAGCGTCTCAAGAGAGCTGATAGGTATGACTTTTGCATCTGCACATATTGTAAAGAAAAAGAATTTTGTGAAAGGTTAGTAATTGAATACTCCTCTCTCTTTTCATTTGGTGGATCACTCATCTCTTTCATATTATCGAGAAACACCTCAAGCTCACATTTGGTGGACTCACACAACTCACTAATCCTCTCTCCTGGATAATGTGGTATATTATGTTGTGGTTCACTCATCTCTCAAATGAGGTGTGGAATGATCTCAATCTCACATTTTGTGGACTCACTCACCTCACTTTCTTTATCACTCTCAATATATGGAATTGTGGACAGTGGACACTCTTCCTCACATTTGGTGGAGTCACTCAACTCATTTTTCTTTTCACTCTCAAGTGGTGTGATTTTTGAAAGTGGACACTCTTCCTCACTTTTGGTGGAGTCACTCATCTTGCTTTTGTTATCACTCTCAAGTTGTGGGATTTTGGAATGTGGAATCTCTTCCTCACGTGGAATTAGAGGCACACGTTTCTTGGATGTTGGGACAATATCGGTGGTCAAGATGGCAACACTAGGAATGAGCTTCTCATGTAAACATGGGCTGTGAATCACCGGAATCGGTTCATCAATCACGGTCACGCTTTGCGGTAGGTCATCGACGTGCCGACGGGTGCCATAACTTTGTTGTTGGCCATGACGTTGCCGCGATTCATGAGCAGTAGTGACACTATGCCTTCGAGCATGTCTTCCTTGTCACACTTCTTGAGTAGTAGTGACACGCCCACGGGCAACAACATCATGCCCTCGAGCATGTCTTCTTTGCTGCACTTCATGAGAAACAGGGTATTCTTGGTGTCGAACACCATCACCACCTGCTCGAAGACGCTCATGAAACATCCTTCCAAGGTCTCGAACCATGTTCCATAATTCCTGAAAATCAGCATGTGTGACCGGGGCATCTGCTTTCCCATGGTTTTCTCCATGAACACTCGATCTAGATCCTGCCATGTTAGTACGGCCAAAAGTGGAATAGGATAATTTTGTGGAATCACACAACCTCACCTCTTACTCATCAAAGTTCTTATGAGTTCACATCAGATTGTGCTTCTCCCGGATGTGTTAAAGCTATTGAAAGATAGGGATCAAAGAACTAGCTTCGGTTTTTGGTAGAGCTCGGTGGGGTAAACAAAAAGATGCTTGTGCTGAAATCAAGTTGATGCAAACCAAGAAAAATAAGTGGATGGATCTGCTGCACCTTTGCACCAAGATTGAAAAACACAACACACAAGCTTCTGAATTTTTTTCTATGAAGCTAAAACTTTTGGATCTTACACAAGACTTTCTTTTTTTCTCTTGACTTTTTTCCACATTTATTTCTCTCTTTGATTTTTTTTGCCACTTTTTTTCTCTCTTCTTCCAAAGCACACCAACCAAATCTGAAAGCAATTATCAAGATGAACTTGGTGCAGATCTAAAATATGAAGAACACGCAAGGTCTGCAACAATAAGATCTCAGCACCAACAAGGCTTGGATTTTTTTTGGTGGGGCTTTGGACTTCTAGGACAGAAAATATAGCATGAAAAACACTCGAACTAAAGGATGATAGCAAGATAGACTCAGATAACAGATCCTACCGCGTCAACAAAGGCTCTGATGCCAGATGATAGGTGGGAACCCGATGAACGAGTTCACGCCCGAGAGTGACCCGATCTTCACGTCGTAGGATCGAATCGGGAGGGATAATTAGCTGCAAGCAGCCGGGATAACTAGCTTTATACCTGCCGAGGTTGGATGCAACCCATACGTTGGGGATGGCTGACCGAAGCTACAAGAACTCCAACCCACTGTCCGAACAATCGCAGAACCACACACCGGGAATAATCCACACAAAACGACCGGAACCATGGAGCATGAACTAGGGGGAACCAGAGGCTCCTTCTCGCTAATCCGAATGAACTCACAAGAGCAAAGGTAGCAAGATCTCTCGGATCTCTCTAGCAGTTTTGCTGCATAAGCTTGTAGCTGAATGGTTTGACAAAAGATTTTTTTTCTAGATGATGGGGGAGATGGGGTTTTATAGCTGGGACAACCCCCTTAGCTAGGTGTGAAAAGTGGTTTCAAAATTAAACAGGTTTGCATGGCTTTCTTGGGTGAATAAGTAGTCAACTTTGGGAGTTGTTGGAGAGCTCCTCGGAAATTCGCGAAGTCTTGACAGCCTGGACACCTTCCACGAGAATGACTAGTACTTTTGACTCACAACTCCAAATGATGTGATATTTTTTGCATTGGCAAGATAATTTGATTTAGCTTCTGTTGGTGTACCCCTATGGCCCCGTCTCTCTACCATATGGGTGTGCCACCACGAAACATCAAAGGTAAAAACTAACAGCATCAGCCTCACTTGAAACTTGTTTTCTTCAAACTCATTCCTCTAGACCGGTTGCTTCAAGAGCTCAAAGGTTGTTGGATTTGTTTCATGTGATACCTAAGTTCAGCCAACATTAATCGGGATGAAAGTGCAGTCATGTGTTCAAAATTGTGGTATAAACTTAAGTTAGTGTTCACATGGCCATGTGTTTGCTTGATTCGGCTTAGTAATTCTTTCCAACTAAATAGTGCACTTTTCTGAAATGTCATGTATGATGTACCCATGTGCTCATCATCCTCCCTCCCTTGATGAAGTGTCATCCTCGACTCTCTTTGATCTGCAAAGGATTAATAGAAGGGAAGTAGATAATATCCATGCAAAGAAATGATGCAATTCTCATTTGTAGCTTTCACCTTTGAATTGTGTTGCATCTGATCATGTACTTGTTTGTCACAACTTGGAGTTTGTCCAGGGATGATTGGTCTTGTTTCAATGACCGAGATGTCCTCATCATCCCCCCTTTCTTGAAAAGGAGTTGTCCTCGACTCTACTTGGTCATAACACAAAAGAAAACAGGGCAATACCAAATCATAATGCAAATGTTTCATGATATAGAGTATTTTTGTTTTCAGCTTTGCTATCTTATGGACAATGCAAACATGATGTTTTGTTCGACTTAGGAATTCTTTCCAGCAAATATTTCCATGGATCACAAATTTGTAACCCATCATCATCATGTTCTTATCAGCCTCCCTCTCTAGGAGAAAAGTTGTCCTCAACTTTATTTGGTATGCAAAATTATAGCACAAGGACAATACAAAATAACTAGGAAAAGAAAATGATGAATAATCGTGTGCAACATTAAGTTTTATTGGACCTTTTATAGCCTCTTCAAGATTAGCAAAACCATATTGCTGGATGGATGATGTACCAAATATTTTTCTCTAATCTTATCACGCCATTGCTTCAAAAACTCATATGTGCATACCTCTGGCTTCATAAAAATGTAAGATCCTTTTTGTTTTACCTCATTGAGTACTTGAATGCCTTTCTGAAAATCAATCTGCACACATGCACCTTGTGTAGTGGTGTTCCACGTGCACCACAATTGTTCCTCAATCTCGTCCTCCCAGCGTCTCAAGAGAGCTGATAGGTATGACTTTTGCATCTGCACATATTGTAAAGAAAAAGAATTTTGTGAAAGGTTAGTAATTGAATACTCCTCTCTCTTTTCATTTGGTGGATCACTCATCTCTTTCATATTATCGAGAAACACCTCAAGCTCACATTTGGTGGACTCACACAACTCACTAATCCTCTCTCCTGGATAATGTGGTATATTATGTTGTGGTTCACTCATCTCTCAAATGAGGTGTGGAATGATCTCAATCTCACATTTTGTGGACTCACTCACCTCACTTTCTTTATCACTCTCAATATATGGAATTGTGGAAAGTGGACACTGTTCCTCACATTTGGTGGAGTCACTCAACTCATTTTTCTTTTCACTCTCAAGTGGTGTGATTTTTGAAAGTGGACACTCTTCCTCACTTTTGGTGGAGTCACTCATCTTGCTTTTGTTATCACTCTCAAGTTGTGGGATTTTGGACTGTGGACTCTCTTCCTCACATGGAATTAGAGGCACACGTTTCTTGGATGTTGGGACAATATCGGTGGTCAAGATGGCAACACTAGGAATGAGCTTCTCATGTAAACATGGGCTGTGAATCACCGTAATCGGTTCATCAATCACGGTCATGCTTTGCGGTAGGTCATCGACGTGCCGACGGGTGCCATAACTTTGTTGTTGGCCATGACGTTGCCGCGATTCATGAGCAGCAGTGACACTATGCCTTCGAGCATGTCTTCCTTGTCGCACTTCTTGAGTAGTAGTGACACGCCCATGGGCAACAACATCATGCCCTCGAGCATGTCTTGTTTGCTGCACTTCATGAGAAACAGGGTATTCTTGGTGTCGAACACCATCACCACTTACTCGAAGACGCTCATGAAACATCCTTCCAAGGTCTCGAACCGTGTTCCATAATTCCTGAAAATCAGCATGTGTGACCGAGGCATCTGCTTTCCCATGGTTTTCTCCATGAACACTCGATCTAGATCCTGCCATGTTAGTACGACCAAAAGTGGAATAGGATAATTTTGTGGAATCACACGACCTCACCTCTTACTCATCAAAGTCCTGATGAGTTCACATCAGATTGTGCTTCTCCCGGTTGTGTTAAAGCTATTGAAAGATAGGGATCAAAGAACTAGCTTCGGTTTTTGGTAGAGCTCGGTGGGGTAAACAAAAAGATGCTTGTGCTGAAATCAAGTTGATGCAAACCAAGAAAAATATGTGGATGGATCTGCTGCACCTTTGCACCAAGATTGAAAAACACAACACACAAGCTTCTGAATTTTTTCTATGAAGCTGAAACTTTTGGATCTTACACAAGACTTTCTTTTTCTCTCTTGACTTTTTTCCACTTTTTTCTCTCTTTGATTTTTTTTGCCACTTTTTTTCTCTCTTCTTCCAAAGCACACCAACCAAATCTGAAAGCAATTATCAAGATGAACTTGGTGCAGATCTAAAATACGAAGAACACGCAAGGTCTGCAACAATAAGATCTCTGCACCAACAAGGCTTGGATTTTTTTGGTGGGGCTTTGGACTTCTAGGACAGAAAATATAGCATGAAAAACACTCGAACTAAAGGATGATAGCAAGATAGACTCAGATAATAGATCCTACCGCGTCAACAAAGGCTCTGATGCCAGATGATAGGTGGGAACCCGATGAACGAGTTCACGCCCGAGGGTGACCCGATCTTCATGTCGTAGGATCGAATCGGGAGGGATTACTAGCTGCAAGCAGCCGGGATAACTAGCTTTATACTTGCCGATGTTGGATGCAACCCATACGTTGGGGATGGCTGACCGAAGCTACAAGAACTCCAACCCGCTGTCCGAACAATTGCAGAACCACAAACCGGGACTAATCCACACAAAACGGCCGGAACCATGGAGCATGAACTAGGGGGAACCAGAGGCTCCTTCTCGCGAATCTGAATGAACTCACAAGAGCAAAGGTAGCAAGATCTCTCGGATCTCTCTAGCAGTTTTGCTGCATAAGCTTGTAGCTGAATGGTTTGACAAAAGATTTTTTTTCTAGAGGATGGGGGAGATGGGGTTTTATAGCTGGGACAACCCCCCTTAGCTAGGTGTGAAAAGTGGTTTCAAAATTAAACAGGTTTGCATGGCTTTTTTGGGTGAATAAGTAGTCAACTTTGGGAGTTGTTGGAGAGCTCCTCGGAAATTCGCGAAGTCTTGACAGCCTGGACACCTTCCACGAGAATGACTAGTACTTTTGACTCACAACTCCAAATGATGTGAGGTTTTTGGCATTGGAAAGATAATTTGATTTAGCTTCTGTTGATGTACCCCTATGACCCCGTCTCTCTACCATATGGGTGTGCCACCACGAAACATCAGAGGTAAAAATTGACAGCATCAGCTTCACTTGAAACTTGTTTTCTTCAAACTCGTTCCTCTAGACCGGTTGCTTCAAGAGCTCATAGGTTGTTGGATTTGTTTCATGTGTTACCTAAGTTCAACCAACAATAATCGGGATGAAAGTGCAGCCATGTGTTCAAGATTGTGGTATGAACTTAAGTTAGCGTTCACATGGCCATGTGTTTGCTTGATTCGGCTTAGTAATTCTTTCCAACTAAATTGTGCACTTTTCTGAAATGTCATGTATGATGAACTGATGTGCTCATCATCCTCCTTCCCTTCATGAAGAGTCATCATCGACTCTCTTTGATCTGCAAAGGATAAATAGAAGGGAAGTATATAATATCCATGCAAAGAAATGATGCAATTCTCATTTGTACCTTTCACCTTTGAATTGTGTTGCATCTGATTATGTACTTGTTTGTCACAACTTGGAGTTTGTCCAGGGATGATTGGTCTTGTTTCAATGACCGAGATGTCCTCATCATCCCCCCTTTCTTGTAAAGGAGTCGTCCTTGACTCTACTTGGTCATAACACATTACCAGGTACTTCCATTTCTTGGTAATGGTTCTAATGTTCATGAGAATATGATGCTGCCTAAATTGGATACATTTGTTTTCTCACAAATGAAGGGCCTAGTTTGGAGAAGGATGAACATTGGAGCAAGAACAAGCATGGAGATGATAGAATGCGCAAGGAGAACAAGAACGGAGTTACAAGTGATGATATCAGGATGTTGAAGCCACCATAATGAGTGCATGAAGCCTTGGATGAAATATACAAGATGCTACTTCATAATTTTCACGCAGAGGCTATTCTAGGTGCTGTGTCACCTTATTATCGGGCCAGGCCCATGTATTTTCGAAATACTTGATTATAGACTGTTTTTAGAGTCCGTATGTGTGGGAAAGCAAGAGTTAGGGTTAGTTTTGGACCCCTCCCTCAAGGGCCACAAAATTCCCCCCTCTTCCTCCATATATACAGCCCTTAGGGCGTCGTTTAGACTTTGGGATTTGTTTAGATTAAAAGTTCACCATAGCTGCAACTTCGTGTACTTCGTTTGTGTTCAACGACCAGACCAAGACTTCACAGAACCCCATCTTGATCAGTAAAGCTTTCATCTTATATTTGCAATATCCGTATTGCAATCTCAGTTTCTTGCTTGTTCTTCGTTTGCTCGCAGGAAATAAACCCTCGTGGTCAGGTTGATCGTGCTCCGGCGTGGTCAATAACCTCTCGGAGTTGGTTTAGCGATTGCTAAGGCGCGACGTCCTTGCATGTACGTAGTCAGATTGTCAAAGTCTACTCCTCCAAAACGACAATCACCATCTCATCGAAAGACGGGACACCTTTGCCTCTATCAAGTGGTATCAGATTTCCAGGTTGCTCGGTGAGATTTTATAGTTTTTCGTAGTTTAGATCGAGTCTGTTCTTCATACCTACAGTCCATGAAAAAGCAAAAAAAAATAATTAATGTTAGTTCCTCATATCCGAACCAATCTGAGCCTTTGCATAATCTTTTTAGTGTTTTGCATTGTTGAATTGGCGGTTGCATCATCGTGTCTAGTTGCTGGTCTTAGTGTCTAGTCCTTTAGAGTTTTGAGTTCTGTTCACAAGTTGTCACGCCACTGCCATATACCACCATCATCATCACCGCTGCCATATACCACCATCGTCATCACCACTGCCATATACCACCATCGTCATCATCGCTGCCATATACCACCATCGTCATCACTGCTGCCATATACCACATATTCACTGCCATCACGATAATCCGTGTCCAACTCCATCAGATATGCGCCACGAGTCCGTGTTCCACTGCCCTACATATATCCACCACAAGTCCGAGTTTCCACCAGATTCATCTCCGCCACCAGTCCTAGTCTGAGTCTAGTGTTTGTTCCTTTGTTTTCAATTTCCAGATCACGCGATACTACGAGTCGTGACCAAGTCGGACTCCCCAACTTCTATGCCACCCGCAGTAGAAAAATAGTTCCAGCTTAAAAAAAACCTAAGTCTAGAAAATTATGGCTAGGCAGTTTTTAGACCATTTGTAGACTTTTCCGATTTTTTTTTGTTGTGGAGCCAAAAAAAAGTGAAAAAAAGAGAAATTTTTTTCAGAGTGTGCTCCTCCCTTGATTACGTGTCCCGCCGTGATTTTGTTAGTGTTCTAGGCTTGCGTCTCTAGCATGGTCTAGCCTAGGACTAGCACAGTATCGTCGTTGAGCGTTTATTCAACTTTGCATCTCTGAATTGATTATTGCTGACCCTTTTTGCTACCATATTATAAGCGTTCCCAGCTCCACATACATCTATGTCGTGCGTTTGACTCTCCCTAGTAATCGCTCTATCAATGCTTTGAGAGTTTTGACTACAATGGTTGCCGATCACCTCCTGCTGGTGGGTAAGAACTGGTAAGAATTTGAGATTCGCTTGACAGATTTGTGACACCCTACCACCACCATTTTCTAGTAGTCTATAGGATCATATTCTTGTCTGTTTCTATTGCTGCTAACTATGGCAGGACCACAAGCCAACAAGATTGACTGGGAGAACATGACGAGCAAGGAGGTTCATGATAAGTTTCATCAAATGTTGGGTCAACAGGTGGAAGACATGATGGCCAGCTTTGGAAAGGCAATGGAGAAGATGGATGACATTGAGAAGACAATTAACACCAAGTTGGACGCCAAGTTCGATGAATTACTCAAATATCTCCCACAACCAGCTCTACGTCGCGATACCATAGGGCGAGCACAGCGTGTTCCTATTGAGCCAGGACAAAATTCTGGTGTCGCTGCTACTGCTGTTGGTGCTTCTGTAGCTCTTGCTGCTACTACAGAGGTGGAGGACTATTGCGAGGATGAGGTTGATCAAAATCAGAACTACATGCAGCCACCAGCACCACCACCAGCAGGTCGACCTCGGGTATATATTCGCCACGGTAGGCCTGCACCACCACCTCAGGTACGAGATTATGACCATATTCCTAAACTGAAATTGAATATTCCATCGTTTGAGGGTAGATACATTCCTGATGTATATCTTACTTGGGAGTTAGAAACTGAACAAAATTTTACATGTTTACTATATCCCGAGGAGAGACGGGTTGCTGTTGCTGTTTGTGCTTTCACTAGTTTTGCATGTGTATGGTGGTCTGAACATTGTAGATTATATCCTATTCCAGCTATTGGGCTGCTTTGAAAACTGCTATGCGTACTCCTTGGGTTCCACCATATTATCAACATGAATTACTTCAAAAACTACAACGTTTAAGACAAGGGAGAAATTCTGTAGAAGAATATTATCAGGAATTACAAACTGGCATGATTAGATGTTGTATTGTTGAGGAGAATGAAGCTATGCTTGCACATTTTATGGTTGGTTTAAATAGAGAGATTCAGACCATTCTAGAGTATAAGGAGTATACTAATATCACTCATTTATTCCATCTTGCTTGTAAAGCTGAACGTGAAGTGCAGGATCGGCAATCATTGGTGCGAACTAACTTTTCTGCAGGTCGACCTTCATCATGGACATCGCGTGCATCTTCTACTTCCACTGCACCAGCACCTCCATCAGTTTCCACCTCTAGCCGTGATACAAGGAAGCAGGCACAACCACCACTATCTGCCAAGAGCGCACCTACCGGGCCTGCACAAATCTCTTCTTCTTCCATGGCATCAACAGGGCACACAAGTGATATTATTTGTCATCGTTGTAAGGGAAGAGGACATTATGCGCGAGAATGCAAATCTCAGCTTGTGATGCTTGCTACTGAGGATGGTGGGTATGAGTCCGCTAGTGACTATGATGAGGAGATTTTGGCTCTTATTACAAGTGAAGAACACGGTGGAGATGATTCTGGTCAGGAGACGCAATACATGGCTCCTGAAGACGCTGACAGGTATGAATGTTTAGTTGCTCCACATGTTTTGAGTGTGCAGGTCACACAAGCTGAGCAAAATCAGAGGCATAACTTGTTCCATACAAAGGGAGTTGTGAAGGAATGTTCTGTCCACGTCATCATAGATGGAGGGAGCTGCAACAACTTGGCTAGCATGGAGATGGTGGAGAAGCTATCTCTCACCACAATGCCACATCCACATCCTTACTACATCCAATGGTTCAACAACATCGACAAGGTTAAGGTAACACGTACTGTTCGTGTGCATTTTAGTATCTCTACGTATGCTGATTACATTGATTGTGACGTGGTACCTATGCAAGCATGTTCATTATTACTTGATCGACCATGGCAATTTGATAAAAATTCTGTACACCATGGTTGAAACAATCAGATACTCTTGTTCATAAGGATAAAAATAGTACTTTGCTTCCTATGACTCCTGATTCCATTTTGAAAGATGATATTAATAGAGCTAATAAAGCAAAACAGGAGAAGAATAAGAGTGAAAATTAGATTGTGGCAAAAGAATTTGAGCAACAAATGAAGCCTAATAATAAACCATCTAGTGTTTCTTCTGAAATTAAATTGAAAAGTGCATGTTTACTTGCCACAAAATCTGATATTAATGAGATGGATTTCAGCAAATCTGTTTGCTATGCTTTTGTGTGCAAAGAGGCATTATTTTTATTCGAGGATGTGCCATCCTCTTTGCATCCTGCTGTCACTAACATTTTGCAGGAGTTCACTGACGTCTTTTCACAAGACGTGCCACCGGGATTACCGCCTATTTGAGGGATTGAGCATCAGATTAACTTAATTCCCGGTGCTTCACTGCCAAACCCTATGCCATACCATATTAATCCAGAGGAGATGAAGGAGATTATGCGTCAAGTACAGGAGCTTCTCGACAAAGGTTATATATGCGAATCCCTTAGTCCTTGTGTTGTTCCTATTATTCTAGTTCTAAAAAAGGATGGTACATTGTGTATGTGTGTTGATTGTAGAGGCATTAATAATATTACTATTCGTTATCGTCATCCTATTCCTAGGCTAGATGATATGCTTGATGAATTGAGTGGCTCTACACTTTCTCCAAAGTTGATGCATAGTGGATACCATCAAATTCGTATGAAATTGGGGGATGAATGGAAAACAACATTTAAAACTAAGTTTGGATTATATGAGTGGTTAGTTATGCCTTTTGGGTTAACTAATGCACCAAGTACTTTCATGAGATTAATGAAGAAAGTTTTATGTGCTTTCATTGGAAGATATGTGGTAGTCTATTTTGATGATATACTGAATTATAGCAGATCTTTGGAGGAACATTTACGTGCTATTTTTATTACTCTACGTGATGCACATTTGTTTGGTAACCTTGGCAAGTGCACCTTTTTCACCGACCGAGTATCTTTTGTTGGCTATGTTGTTACTCCATAGGGAATTGAAGTTGATAAATCCAAGATTGAAGCTATTGTGAGTTGGCCGCAGCCCAAAACGGTCACACAAGTGAGGAGTTTTCTTGGCCTCGCCGGATTCTATAGGTGTTTTGTGAGAGATTTCAGCACCATTGTTGCACCTCTAAATGAGCTTACAAGGAAAGATGTGCCTTTTGTTTGGGGTACCGCACAGGAAGAAGCCTTCACGGTATTGAAAGATAAGTTGACACATGCTCCTTTACTCCAACTTCCTAATTTTAATAAGACTTGAATTAGGAGGTGTGTTATTACAAGATGGAAAACCTGTTGCGTACTTTTCTGAAAAATTGAGTGGGCCTAGTCTAAATTATTCTACTTATGATAAAGAATTATATGCCCTTGTTCAGACTTTAAAACATGGCAACATTATTTATGGCCCAAAGAATTTGTTATATATTCCGATCACGAATCTTTGAAACATATTAAAATTCAAACCAAACTGAATCGTAGACATGCTAAATGGGTTGAATTCATTGAGAATTTCCCTAATGTCATTAAACACAAGAAGGGTAAAGAAAATGTTATTGCTAATGCATTGTCTCGTCGCTATACTATGCTTTCACAACTTGACTTCAAGATATTTGGTATGGAGACCATCAAAGATCAATATGTGCATGATGCTGATTTTAAAGATGTATTACAGAATTGTAAAGAAGGGAGAACATGGAACAAGTTCGTAGTTAATGATGGATTTGTGTTTTGTGCTAACAAGCTATGCATTCCAGCTAGCTCTGTTCATCTTTTGTTGTTGCAGGAGGCACATGGAGGAGGATTAATGGGACACTTTGGCGTGAAGAAGACGGAGGATACACTTGCTACACATTTCTTTTGGCCAAAGACGAGATGGGATGTTGAGCATTTTATTGCTCGCTGCACTACATGTCAAAAAGCTAAGTCACGAATCAATCCTCATGGTTTATATATGACTTTGCCTGTACCTAGTTCCTTGAGAGGATATATCTATGAACTTTGTTTTAGGTTTACCTCGAACAAAGAAGGGGAGGGATAGCATATTTGTTGTCGTGGATAGATTCTCGAAAATGGCACACTTTATACCATGTCATAAAAGCGATGATGCTATTAATGTTGCTAATTTGTTCTTTTGTGAAATTATTCGCTTGCATGGTGTGCCAAATACTATTATTTCAAATCATGATACTAAATTTCTTAGCCACTTTTGGAGATGTTTATGGGCTAAGTTGGGGACTAAACTGCTTATTAGTACTACTTGTCACCCCCAAACTGATGGATAAACTGAAGTAGTCAATAGAACATTGTCAACAATGCTTAGGGCTGTATTGAAGAATAATAAGAAAATGTGGGAAGAATGCTTGCCTCATATTGAATTTGCTTATAATCGTTGATTGCATTCTAGAACATTGTCAACAATGCTTAGGACTATTTTGAAGAATAATAAGAAAATGTGGGAAGAATGCTTGCCTCATATTGAATTTGCTTATAATTGTTCATTGCATTCTACTACTAAGATGTGCCCTTTTGAAATTGTGTATGGTTTTCTACCTCGTGCACCTATTGATTTGTTGCCTCTTCCTTCTTCGGAGACAGTTAATTTTGATGCTAAACGACGTGTTGAATTGATTTTAAAAATGCATGAGTTAACTACAGAAAACATTGAGCGTATGAATGCTAAATATAAACTTGCTGGAGATAAGGGTAGAAAACATGTTGTGTTTGCACTTGGAGATCTTGTTTGGTTACATTTGCGTAAGGATTGATTTCCTGATTTGCGTAAATCAAAGCTAATGCCATGTGTTGATGGTCCTTTTAGGGTGTTAGAGAAAATAAATGATAATGCATATAAACTTGATCTGCCTGTATATTTTGGGGTTAGTCCCACTTTTAACGTTGCAGATTTTGAAGCCTTATTTGGGAGAGGAAGATGAGCTTCCGTCGAGGACGACTTCATTTCAAGAAGGGGAGGATGACGAGGACATCAATACCATTGTTACAACCACATCCCCTGCTGCTATACATACTAGACCAATTACTAGAGCTCGCGCACACCAATTAAATTACCAGGTACTTTTGTTTCTTGGTAATGATCCTAATGTTCATGAGAATATGATGCTGCCTAAATTGGATACATTTGTTTTGCTCACAAATGAAGGGCCTAGCTTGGAGAAGGATGAACATTGGAGCAACAACAAGCATGGAGATGATGGCATGCGCAAGGAGAACAAGAATGGAGTTACAAGTGATGATTTCAGGACGTTGAAGCCACCATAATGAGTGCATGAAGCCTTGGATGAAATATACAAGATGCTACTTCATAATTTTTGTCCAGAGGCTATTATAGGTGCTGTGTCACCTTATTATTGGGCCAGGCCCATGTATTTTTGAAATACTTGATTATAGGCTGTTTTTAGAGTCCGTATGTGTGGGAAAGCAAGAGTTAGGGTTGGTTTCGGACCCCTCCCTCAAGGGACACGAAATTCCCCCTCTTCCTCCATATATACAGCCCTTAGGGTGTCGTTTAGACTTTGGGTTTTGTTTAGATTAAAAGTTCAACATAGGTGCAACTTCGCGTACTTCGTTTGTGTTCAACGACCAGACCAAGACGTCACAGAATCCCATCTTGATCAATAAATCTTCCATCTTATATTTGCAATATCCAGATTGCAATATCAGTTTCTTGCCTGTTCTTCGTTTGCTCGTAGGAAATAGACCCTCCTGGTAAGGTTGATTGTGATCCGGTGTGGTCAATGACCTCTCGGAGTTGGTTTAGCGCTTGCTAAGGCGCAACGTCCTCGCACGTACGTAGTCGGATCGTCAAAGTCTACTACTCCAAAACAACAATCACCATCTCATCGAAAGACGGGACACCTTTGCCTCTATCAATACACCTAGTCCTTCTAAGAAAAAGAAAAAGAAAAATGATAGGACTTTGCATGCTTCTAGTCAATCTGTTATAGACACACCTGAGAATCCCAATGATATTTCTATTTCTTATGCTGAAACACAATCTGGTAATGAACATGAACCAAGTGATAATGTTAATGATGATGTTCATGTTGATGCTCAACCTAGAAATAACAATGTTGTAGAGATTGAACCTGCTGTTGATCTTGATAACCTACAATCAAAGAATCAACGTTATGATAAGAGAGACTTCGTTGCTAAGAATCACGGTAAAGAAAGAGAACCATGGGTTCAGAAACCCATGCCTTTTGCTCCTAAGCCATCCAAGAAAAAGGATGATGAGTATTTTGAGCGCTTTGCTGAAATAATTAGACCTATCTTTTTGCGTATGCATTTGACTGATATGCTTAAAATGAATCCTTATGCTAAGTATATGAAAGATATTGTTACAAATAAAAGAAAGATACCAGAAGCTGAAATTTCCACCATGCTTGCTAATTATACCTTTAAGGGTGGAATGCCAAAGAAACTAGGAGATCCAGGAGACTAACTATACCGTGCTCCATTGAAAGAAACTATGTTAAATCTGCTTTATGTGATCTTGGAGCCGGTGTTAGTGTTATGCCTCTCTCTTTGTATCATAGACTTACTTTGAATAAGTTGACACCTACTGAAATCTCTTTGCAAATGGCCGATAAATCAACCGCTATACCAGTCGGTATTTGTGAGGATGTGCCTGTTGTGGTTGCAAACGTTACTATTTTAATGGACTTTGTTATTCTTGATATTCCCGCGGGCAATAGTATGTCGATCATCCTTGGTAGACCGTTTTTGAATACTGTAGGGGCTGTTATTGATTGCAACAAAGGCAATATCACCTTTCATGGTAATGGTAATGAGCATGCATATACTTTCCGAAGAAACAACCTCAAGTTCATAGTATCAATTCTATTGGAAAAATTTCAAGGATTACTACTGGAGGTTTCGAATTCCCTCTTCCTACTACCAAACAGAAATATGATATTCTTATTGTTGGGGACATGCATATCCTTGTTGAGGTAACCTAGTGTTATTCGAAAATTCTCCGGTTTCATGTATTCGGAAGAAGTTTATTAACAAGACTTGATCAACCTTGTTGGTGGATTCCTTTCGATGAGCATGAGATGGATGAAGTTAGAAAGCACAACCTTCTGTACCCTCCTTTTACTTTCTGTTATTTAGATTAAATAAAGCAAAAGTAATATTTTCTATCTATTTCTTGAATTATCCTTGCAATAAAAAAATACCCTGAAAATAAAAGTTCCCCAAATGCCCTGAAAATGGAGTATGGTTTTTTGTAGAATATTTAAGAATTTCTAGCACTTAGAACACACCAACAATTTGGTCACGAGGGTGGAGGGTGCGGACACACCCCTGGGACGCGCCCCCTGCCTCGTGGGCCCCACGTGGACCCCCTCCACTTATTCCAGCACAGACACACTTTGTTTTCCTCCAGAAAAAATCATCCCGTAGCTCAAACCCATGTTCTAGCTCGTTTTGCTGCCATTTTCGATCTCCTTGATCAAAGCTCTATTCACAAAACTACTTTGGGGGATTGTTCTTCGGTATGTGACTCCTCCAATGGTCCACTTAGTTTTTGGTCTAGTGCTTTATTTATTCCAATTTTTTGCTGCTAAGGTGACCCTATTCTTGAGCTTGCATGTCAAATTTATATGGTCCAAAGTAGTTTTTATGCATGATATAGACTCTAGGCATTTGTGGGAGTAGTTGCTATCAATCTTGTTGAGTTTGGTTCACTTTTATTTTGAATAACTAAAAATTTCAGAAATTTTTCTGAGAAACAAAATGACGAAGAGATTGTTGAGAGGCTCCACGAGCCGAAGCTCGAAGGACAAGCAGAATGAAGAGAATAAAAAGCCCAAGTACAATCTTCCTCGCACTTCGGAGGTTCGGCCGTGCGAATGGCCTTGTGATGCATTCTTAAGAGCCACCGGAATTTATGACGACTTCCTTTATTTGGCTAAGAATGCAGGACTCACCGACTTCCACCACGACTAGTGTGAACAGTATCTCCTACTCACTAATTCTTTCGTGCAAAAATTTTACTTCCATGCTAGAAAATCACCACCTTCAGTGGAGTTTTATTTATATGATGAGTTTAAGGAGATGTCACTATATGATTTTTGCGTAGTTTGCAAGATGCCCTTTGCGGGAAGCATCGAGGAACCACATCCTAGTGATGTGGATGGATTTATTTATCAAATTGCTGTAGGGGAAATGAGAAAAGTTTTAGATGCAAGGACTACTAGTATACATTTTCCTGTTCTACCTTACTTTGCAATATTTCCTTGTAGATGCTTAATTGGTCGCAGGAACAGTGGGAACCTTTGTGCTCCAGGCCTTGCTATTTTGCGCCATGCTTTATTTCGTGATACAACCTTCAGTTTAGGCGCTATTGTTGCTAATTGGTTAAGTCTGAACCATACAAAGGCCCCCATCTTTTGAGGTATCTTTTCTTCAAGCCTTGCTAAACACTTTGAGATACCTATAGGGCATCATGAGAAAGAGGAAAAGTTGTTGGCCACTATTTTGCTAGACTATAAGAGTATGGTAGCACATGACTTTATTGTTAAAAATAAGAAGAAGATACTTAAGTATAACTTGATATTTGCTAAAACTAAGTGTGAGACTATTATCTTACCCGCACCCTCTTTGTTTAACATACTTTCAGGCACGTACCTCATCCTGCCCGAGGACATTTATGCATACTGGGAGCTGACACATGTTCCAGAGCCTGAGCTTGAGCCACCACTTGACCCATATCGAGAATCTATTTATCTATGGGATCCGGAGGAGCTCGCTAACCAGTGGCACACCGAGGACCCTCCTCAGTACACCGGAGAGGGTCAATTTGATCCATGGGCATAGACCAACTGAGGCCCAAAGCCTAAGCTAGGGGGAGTATGTGTTTCTCACAGATATTACATTCATGTTCACACACTCATTCTAGTTGTTGGTGTTCATACTTTTTCATTGTACTATCCATGCTAGTTTTTTTTCTTTTCTTGCTTTCTTCTTGTGTGTTTGAAAAACCTTGAGAAAAACAAAAAATATAAGTTGTAGCTTTAGTTAGTTTACTTTCCAGGCTTACAGTAGTAATACTAAAAGAAAACCCAAAAAGATTTCTTGTTTTTCTTTTGCTTGTTGGGAGCTTTCCCGTGTAAGTAGTTTTATTTTCTTTGAATTTCTTTTCTTTTCTTTGGGGTCGAGAGGAGAAGACCACGACGAAAATTATGAGTGGCTCTCATATGCATTATTGTTGATCTCACCAAGAGCCCATATTACCTTGTCTTCTCCTTTGTATTAAATGCTTGCAGATTCCAGCTTAGTCCCATGCACGTGCACTATTATTATCATTCACACCGTTCGGTCGTGCAAGTGAAAAGCAATAATGATGATATATGATGAAATAATTGAGATGAGACAAGCAGGTATAAACTCGACCTATCTTGTTTTTGTAAATATGATTAGGTCATCGTTCCTGATTCAACCTATTATGAATGAAACATGTTTGCAATGATAGTTAGAGATTATAGTTATTCATGCTATGCTTAATTATCTAGGAGTTTATAATGGGTTACCTTGCGTGTCAACATGCTATTAAAACGGTTGTGTTGTGGTATGATAGGGTGGTATCCTCCTTTGAATGAATCGAGTGGCTTGACTTGGCACATGTTCACGCATGTAGTTGAAACAAAATCAACATAGCCTCCACGATATTTATATTCATGGTGATTTATATCCTACTCATGCTTCCACTCATTGTTGATTAATCTTAATGCATGTTCATCACTGTTGTCGCTCTCTAGTTGGTCGCTTCCTAGTCTCTTTCTAGCCTTCTCTTGTATTAAGCGGGAATATTGCTTGTGCATCCACTTCCATAAACCCCAAAGTTATTCCATATGAGTCCACCATACCTTCCTATATGCGGTATTTACCTGCCGTTCCAACTAAATTTGTATGTGCCAAACTCTAAACCTTCATATGAAATTCTATTTTGTATGCTCGAATAGATCATGTATCAACTAGGCATGTCTATACCTTCCACGCTAGGTGGGTTATTCTCACGATGAGTGGACTCCGCTCATCATTCACGAGAAAATGGCCGGTAACCGGGATGCCAAGTCCCATGCTCAAATCAAATCCAAATAATTGCAAAATAAAACTCCCCCCGGATTGTTGTTAGTTGGACGGTACCCGTTGTTTCGGGCCAGCCATGGAATGTGCTCGTTGGTGGTGGGGGAGTATAAACTTTACCATTCTGTTTGGGAACTGCCTATGATATATGTAGCATGGAAGATATCGAGAACTCTTGGTTGTTATGTTGACAATGAAAGTATGCTGCTCAAAATATTATTTATCCCTATTTCAAAAATTGAGCTCTGGCACCTCTACAAATCCCTCCTTCCCTCTGCAAAGGGCCTATCTATTTACTTTTATGTTGAGTCATCATCCTCTTATTAAAAAGCACCAGTTGGAGAGCACCGCTATAATTTTCATGCATTGTTATTAATTTACATTGAGTATGACTGTAGCGACCAGACCTCAAACAGTCTAGTGTCTGTGCATCAGTGCCATCCCTAGATTGGTAATGCTGACATGCATAGTACTTGAGGATTTATAACAGAGTTTCAATCACACACTTATTACATCGAAATATATCAAAAGAGAACTTATTACAATAATATGGCATAAGGCCATCTAAATAAGATAACAACGGAAGGCTTGGAAGATAAAGTGAGTCCATCAACTCCAACGGCATAGCTGAGTGAACGACAACAACCTATGGCACCTTACTCGTCGTCTGAAAAGTCCGCAACACAATATGTTGCAGCCCGAAACGGTTCAACACATGGAATATGCTGGCAATGTAACACAAAATAGTAATGAACAAAATAAATGCTATCACTACATGCATATATGGCTGGTGGAAAGCCCTATGGTTAAGTTTTTTGCATAAAGCCAATTTTTTCCTACAACAAAGGAATAAATTTTATTTAACTATCATGGTGGTTGTTAAACATTGAGAAAGTTCCTCCAACTCAATCCCAATTAAGCAATATCATTAACCCAACAAATTAGTTTAGAGTGATGAGATCAACATGATAATCCAAGAACCAGATACTCAAGATGTCCATAACCGGGGATACGGCTAACCATGATTAGTTTGTACACTCTGCAGAGGTTTGCGCACTTTTCCCCACAAGTCTCGATCACCTCCATTGGATTTCTCGTACTACATGGTGTTTGAGAAACGGATGACCGAGACACAGTCTTTCAAAAGCATTAACTCTTTACTCTGGGTGGACAGGTACACTTACTTTCCCCTACATCTGCTAGCCCACCACTGAAAGAGGTCATGCAACCTACTCAACTATGCTAGAGCACATAATAGCTTGTGGCTACGTGCGGAAGTTTCTAGCATGAATAATCTTATGATCCCTTTGAGCCTGGGTGGCGAACCGTAGGATGATCACACGGGTACTCCGGGATTTCCTAGTAGAACACTGGATTCTCCAGGTGCCCGCAACCAATCCTCCCAGATGTGTATTTAAGTAGCCACTTTAAGTTAACCTTTAATTAACAATTCTCACATCTGTCATGGATACACTCACCCAATCCATGTCTACGAGCATAACATAGCAATCCTGAGCATAACATAGAAGTAGCTCCCAAAGGTTTGATAATAAACGGGCAATAGGTTCTACGTCATCATCTACTTCCCAAACCCACATGTTATTCAGATCCTAACCATGCAATGTTTCAGGATTGTAACTAATGCATAAAAACATGGTAATAAAGGGATATGATCAAAGTGTTACTTGCCTTGCCGATGATCTGCAAAACCTAGAGACTCGTTGTATCATGCTTCACACTCCGGGTATTCTATCGGAAACAAACAGTAGCATAAATAAGCACACAAGCAAGAAGCATGGGTAAAACTCAAATAAGAAGATCCAACCAGAAAGTTCAACTGAAGAACTCCGGTTTGCAAAAAAATCAAATCAAACGGAGCATAGAAACTCAAACTACGATCAAAACAAGATTCATTTACTAATTTGGACTAAAGTCAATTTTTACAATACCAAAATCTTGTTCTAGTTGGTTAAACAGAAAGTGGGCTTCCGGATGAAGATTTAGGCGCTGGTTTAATCTAATTCGGATAAACGAGCAAAAAGTTATACTAGGTCAAAGATCAGGGTAGGAATCGCGATCGAAAGTAATCGCGAAAAAACCCTAGAAAATAAAACGAGACGAAAAGACTAACAAACGAACGTTCGTTAACAGAACCTAATCGGTGAACAGCGTTCATTAAAACGAATGAATGGACGAATGTCCGCTAAACAACTAAATCGAAAAAAACCGAACCGATCTATTTAAAAAAACAGATCTAGGTTTTTAAAAAAACCGAACGGTTTTTGACTAAACCAAAACGGCGGCGGCGGCGAGTACCTCCGGCGGGGCTCTGGTGGGCTTTGGCTGCGGCGGCAAGGGGAGACG
>NC_057801.1:298660201-298663217 GCF_018294505.1 Triticum aestivum
CAAGGGGAGACGATGGGGCGAGCGGTAGAGACATGCGGCGGCGGTGGCGGCTTGTGGTGGCGGCAGGTACAGGTGCGGGGCGGCGGTGGTTGGCGGGGAGGGCGGCGCGGGCTTTATAGGGGATTGGGGGGGAGTCCGACTTGGGGAGGGGGCAACCCCGGGCGGCAGCGCGGCAGTAGCCCGGACTCCGGCGGGAGTCCGGCTCGGGCACGCTCATGAAGGCGGCGGCGCTGGTGGGCCGGCTGGGCCCTTGGCCCAATGCGGTCCGCGGAACTTTTTTTTAAATAATTGCACTGAAACAGAAAAATCCTAATAAATATAAAAAAGTTCTAAAAATGCAAAAAAACAATTTTCATCGTCTAAATAAAATATTTAGAACAAAGTGAACATTTTTCTGGCCTAAAACTGCAATTTTGAAAACATGCATATTTTTCTAATTCAAATAAAATAGCAATAAAAAGACAAATAAAATAATTATTTGACTTTAACATTTTTCCTCCAATATTTCTTTTATTTTGGGAAGTCATTTTATCCCGTCTCTTTTATTTTAATATTGGAAATATTCGGAGAGAAAATGATTAAAACCAAAATGATCCTCTTTTTGAATATTTGAGAAAATTCAAATATGAAAACAAATGAAACCCCCAACTCTCCCCGTGGGTCCTTGAGTTGATTAGAGTTTCTAGCATCAACCAAAATGCAATAAAAATATGATATGCATACGATGACCTATGTATAACATTCCAAATTGAAAATTTGGGATCTTACAATGACTATGACTGGATCTCTTTTGCCATGAATTACAATGTCTAGTCAGTACTTGATCTTCAGGGGTGCTCTGCATTTATGTTTTGTGGTCTCAGAAAGGGCTAGTGAGATACCATCTTGTTATATAATACTATGATTTTTTTGACAAAGTATTATCATCCGAGATTCATTATTATTGCTCGCTAGTTAGTTCTGCCTATGATATGAGTAAATGTGAGACCTAAGTGTTATTGTGAATATGATTAGTTCATAATCTTTGCTGAAAACTTGAATGCTGACTTTACATATTTGCAACAACAAGATCAAACAGAGTTTGTAAAAGTTTTTCTTTATCACTTTCGGTTTGTCAACTGAATTTCTTGAGGACAAGCAAAGGTTTAAGCTTGGGGGAGTTGATACATCTCCAACGTATCTACTTTTCCAAACAATTTTCCCCTTATTTTGGATTTTAACTTGCATGCTTTGAATGGAGATAACCCGGACTGACATTGTTTTCAACAGAACTGCCATGGTGTTATTTCTATGCAAAAATGAAAGTTCTCGGAATGACCTGAACTCCACAGAGACACGTTTTGTAATTAATGAAAAATATTGGTGAAAGAATGAACATAGGGGCCCCACGACCTGTCCACGAGGGTACGGGGCCTGCCCACCCCCTGAGGCACGCGCTCCTGCCTCGTGGGTCCCGTGGACCTCCACCGACCTCAACTCTAACTCTATATATTCACTTTTGTGGAGAAAAAAATCAGAGAGAAGGATTCATTGTGTTTTACGATACAAAGCCGCCACCAAGCCTTAATCTTCCTTGGGAGGGCTAATCTGGAGTCCGTTCGGGGCTCTAGAGAGAGGAATTCGTTGCCATCATCATCATCAACCATACTCCATCACCAATTTATGATGCTCACAATCATGCATGAGTAATCCCATCGTAGGCTTGCTGCAGTGATGGGTTGGATTAGATTTATCATGTAATCGAGTTTGTTTTGTTAGGGTTTGATCCCTAGTATCCATTATGTTCTAAGATTGATGTTGCTATGACTTTGCCATGATTAATGCTTGTCACTAGGGCACGAGTGCCATCATTTAAGATCTGAACCTATTATGTTTTCACGAATATATGTGAGTTCTTGATCCTATCTTGCAAGTTATCACTACTAGGGAAAAGCCTATACACATAATCTTACCAGCAGCGCTCCCCAAAATACCACACTACTGCTATTTAGCAGCAGCGCGTGTTAGCGAAACGCGCTGGTGACAGGAAAATAGCAGTAGCGCGTCCACCACAAACCGCGCTACTGCTATAATTGCCATGACCCTCCCCCCCCGCTTGTTATAGCAGTAGCGCACTATATTGAACATCGCTACTGCTATCGAAGTTAGCAGCAGCGCGCTTCTAGGAAAACCGCTACTACTAAGATCAGCTCACAAGTTTAGTCCCACCTCGCTCCGTGAACAGTGTGTTTACCACCTTAAATATGTTATTTCTGAAACTACCACAACCAGTTGGTCTTCACTGAACTCTATGTGTAAAATTTGTGGCCGCAATATGAGTCCTCTCCGGTTCCTACTGGAGAGGACTCATATTGACAATTCAGATTTGTCACACCCTAGCTAGTCATGCATTAGAGTGTTGCATCATGTTTACTCTTTCATCAGAAACTTGAAATGGGGATTTGTGAAACCCTCAGAATCATTTTGAAAATGACCCAAATAAAAATTTCTCCAAAAAGGGTCCAAGAAAATGCTCATGTTGCTCTCTGAAAATATTGGACAGAGATAAAAATCAAACCAATATTTTTAAGAGCTCATAGGTATTTATTTTGGGCATTTGGAATTAATGCATAACTATTTGCATTGGAAATATATTAGTTATATATATTAATATATGTCCAAAAATTATGCCACCTGTTGGGGAGCTCTGGAATAATATATCTAGCTCCTGCAAAAATTGGCATAAGGTAATAAAATGATTTAATATTTTATTTAAATCAAACAAATGACAGAAATTAGAAAACAAGAATAAATAAAAGAAGGAGAAGCTTACCTGGGGCTCCTCCCTGTGCAGCCCAGCAGTAGCTGGCCGGCCCAGCCAGCAGGCGGCCCAGCCCGCCTCCTCCTCTGTCGTCTTCGTCCTCGACAGAGGGAGGGGAGTGTGCCCGGCGCGCGCGCGCGCCACCTCGCCACGCCACCAGCTCGCCTGCCTGCCTGCCTCTCCCCTCCTCGTCTGGATGCCCTGGAACGACGCCAC